>NC_041389.1:380669846-380850563 GCF_002162155.2 Triticum dicoccoides | reverse complement strand
CTCAGACGCCCAAATGTGGCATGCTATTATTTATTTACTTTATAAGCCCTTTATGTGGTGTCGCTCAGACACCCGACTGTGGCATGCTGTTATTTATTTACTTTATAAGCCCTTTATGTGGTGTCGCTCAGACGCCCGACTGTGGTATGTTGTTAAATTATTTCCTTTATAAGCCCTTTATGTGGTGTCGCCCAGACGCCCGACTGAGGCATGCTCGTTATTTATTATCCTTTCGAGGCGTCACTTCAGACACCCGATTGGTGCATTTTATTACTACTCTGTTACTACATATTCATGTTGCATATAAATATCCTGCTTGCATGCATCAGAGATTTTTATTTTTTATGACTGACTTTGTGATCATGGAATATTTTAGAGTATGATTTGATATATTATACCCGTGTTCATAATGTTTGCGAGTACATTCAAAAGTACTCACTGGCTTGTCCCTGGCTATTGTCTTGGCCAGATTTCTTGCGCGGAGAGGAGCGACCGTGATGACAGCCCCGGAACCTACGCAATGGTGATAGCAGCCTCGCGAAGATAGGAGTTAACCTGGTCAGCTGTTCCTGTGGGAAATGGAGTCCCATAGACGCTGATGATCCACAAACCGCTTCCGCCTTCAACCACTAGAAACCATTTGTTGTACTCATAGACCAGAATGGTCTTGTACTGCATATTTTGTTTTTTGCTTGGAGTTTCTGTAACAAGTTGGTGCCTCATCAGCTAATAGTAATCCTGGGGCTGGTGAGCACAAAGGCCCTTTTCTGGGAAATTAATACCCGGAAAACCGGTAGCGACATTTTATCCTCGATGGCAACAATACAATACGTGCCTTGCTGCCCCTGATGTCACTGGGAAAGGACACCGCAAGATTGAACCCAAAGCTAAGCACTTCTCCCATTGCAAGAAAGATCAATCTAGTAGGCCAAACCAAACTGATAATTCGAAGAGACTTGCAAAGATAACAAATCATACATAAAAGAATTCAGAGGAGATTCAATTATTTTTCATAGATAATCTTGATCATAAACCCACAATTCATCGGATCTCGACAAACACACCACAAAAAGAGTTACATCAAATAGATCTCCAAGAAGATCAAGGAGAACTTTGTATTGAGATCCAAAGAGAGAGAAGAAGCCATCTAGCTAATAACTATGGACCCGAAGGTCTGTGGTAAACTACTCACACTTCATCGGAGAGGCTATTGTGTTGATGTGGAAGCCCTCCATGATCAATTCCCCCTCCGGTGGAGAGCCGGAAAAGGCCCCAAGATGGGATCTCATGGGTACAGAAGGTTGCGGCGGTGCAAATAGGGTTTTGTGGTGCTCGTGGATGTTTTCAGGGTATGTGAGTATATATAGGCAAAGGAAGTCGGTCAGGGGAGCCACGAGGGGCCCGCGAGGGTGGGGTGCGTGCCTACCCCCCTTGGGCGCGCCTTCCTGCCTCATGGTTTCATCGTTTCTTTCTTGACGTCCACTCCAAGTCTCCTGGATTGCATTTGTTCCAAAAATAAGTCTCCCAAAGGTTTCATTCCGTTTGGACTCCATTTGATATTCCATTTCTGTGAAACACTAAAATAGGCACAAAAAAACAGCAATTTGTGCTGGGCCTCCGGTTAATAGGTTAGTCCCAAAAATAATATAAAAGTGTATATTAAAGCCCATTAAACATCCAAAACAGGTAATATAATAGCATGGAACAATCAAAAATTATAGATACATTGGTGACGTATCAAGCATCCGCAAGCTTAATTCCTACTCGTCCTCGAGTAGGTAAGTGATAAAAATAGAATTTTTGATGTGGAATGCTACCTAGCATATTTCTCAATGTAATTTTCTTTATTGTGGCATGAATGTTCAGATCCAAAATATTCAAGATAAAAGTTTATTATTGACATAAAAATAGTAATACTTCAAGCATACTAGCCAAGTAATCATGTCTTATCAAAATAACATAGCCAAAGAAATCTTATCCCTACAAAATCATATAGTTAGGCCATGCTTCATTTTCGTCACAAAAAATGCTCCCATCATGCACAACCACGGTTTCAGCCAAGCAATTGGTTCATACTTTTTAACGCGCTTTAGCTTTTTCAACCCTCACGCAATACATGAGTGTAAGCCATGTATATAGCACTATGGTTGGAGTAGAGTATGATGATAGGGATTGTGTGAGAAGACAAAAAGGATAAAGTCTCACATTGACGCGGCTAATCAATGGGCTATGGAGATGCCCATCAACTGATGTCAATGCGAGGAGTAGGGATTGCCATGCAACGGATGCACTAGAGCTATAAATGTATGAAAGCTCATCAAAAGAAACTAACTGGGTGTGCATCCAACTTGCTTGCTCACGAAGACCTAGGGCATTTTGAGGAAGCCCATCATTGGAATATACAAGCCAAGTTCTATAATGAAAACTGCCCACTAGTAGATGAAAGTGATAACATAGGAGACTCTTTATCATGAAGATCATGGTGCTACTTTGAAGCACAAGTGTGGAAAAAGGATAGTAACATTGTCCCTTCTCTTTTTTTATCTTTTCTTTTGGTGGGCTTCTTTGGCCTCTTTTATTTTTCATAAAGTCCAGAGTCTCATTCCGACATGTGGGGGAATCATAGTCTCCATCATCCTTTCCTCACTTGGGACAATGCTCTAATAATGAAGATCATCACACTTTTATTGATTTGCAACTCAAGAATTACAACTCGATACTAAGAACAAAATATGACTCTATGTGAATTCCTCCGGCGGTGTACCGGGATATGCAATGAATCAAGAGCGACATGTATGAAAGAATTATAATGGTGGCCTTGCCACAAATACGATGTCAACTACATGATCATGCAAAAGCAATATGACAATGATGGAGTGTGTCATAATAAACGGAATGGTGGAAAGTTGCATGGCAATATATCTCAGAATGGCTATGGAAATGCCATAAGAGGTAGGCCTGGTGGCTGTTTTGAGGAAGATATAAGGAGGCTTATGTGTGATAGAGTGTATCGTATCAGGGGGTTTGGATGCACCGGCGAAGTTTGCACCAACTCTCAAGGTGAGAAAGGGCAATGCACGGTACCGTAGAGGCTAGCAAATTGTGGAAGGGTAAGCGTGTGTATAATCCATGGACTCACATTAGTCATAGAGAACTCATATACTTATTGCAAAAGTTTATTAGCCCTCGAAGCAAAGTAGTACTACGCATGCTCATAGGGGAAGGGTTGGTAGGACTTAACCCTCGCGCGACCCCGACCTCCACCCATAAGGAAGGCAATCAAAGAATACCCCATGCTTCAAATTTGTCACACAACGTTCACCATACGTGCATGCTACGGGACTTGCCAACTTTAACACAAGTATTACTCCATTTCATAATTACCCAACTAGCATGACTCTAACATTATCACCTTTATATCTCAAAACAATTATCAAGTATCAAATTTCCCATAGTATTCAATGCACTTTATATGATAGTTTTTATTATACCTATCATGGATGCCCATCATATTAGGACTAATTTTATAACCCAAGCAAATACCATGCTTTCTAAAAGACTCTCAAAATAATATAAGTGAAGCATGAGAGATCAATAATTTCTACAAAATAAAACCACCGCCGTGCTCTAAACAGATATAAGTGAAGTACTAGAGCAAAATTATCTAGCTCAAAAGATATAAGCGAAACACATAGAGTATTCTAATAAATTCTGATTCATGTGTGTCTCTCCCAAAAGGTGTGTACAGCAACGATGATTTTGGTAAACTAAAAAGCAAAGACTCAAATCATACAAGACGCTCCAAGCAAAACACATATCATGTGGTGAATAAAAATATAGCATCAAGTAAAGTTACCGATAGACGAAGACGAAAGAGGGGATGCCTTCCGGGGCATCCCCAAGCTTAGGCTTTTGGTTTTCCTTGAATTTTACCTTGGGGTGCCTTGGGAATCCCCAAGATTGGGCTATTTCCACTCCTTATTCCATAATCCATCCAATCTTTACCCAAAACTTGAAAACTTCACAACACAAAACTCAACAGAAAATCTCATGAGCTCCGTTAGTGCAAGAAAGCAAACCACCACTTTAAGGTACTGCAATGAACTCATTATTTATTTATATTGTTGTTAAACCTACTGTATTCCAACTTCTCTATGGTTCATACCCCAGAATACTAGACATAGATTCATCAAAATAAGCAAACAACACACGAAAAATAGAATCTGTCAAAAACAGAACAGTCTGTAGTAATCTGTAACTTTAGAATAGTTCTGGAACCCTAAAAATTCTACCAAAATAGGACGTCCTAGGAAATTTGTCTATTAATATTATGCAAAAAAAATCAACTGAAAATAACGTTCCTGTGTTTTTCAGCAAGATCAAATTAACTATCACCCAAGATGATCCTATATGTTCTACTTGGCACAAACACTAATTAAAACATAAAACCACATCTAACCAGAGGCTATATGAATTATTTATTGAATAACAACAAGGAAAAATATTGGGTTGTCTCCCAACAAGCGCTTTTCTTTAAAGCCTTTTAGCTAGGCATTGATAATTTTAATGATGCTGACATGAAAGACAAGAATTGAAGCGCAAAGAGTGCATCATGAAACACGTGACAAACACATCTAAGTCTAACATACTTCCTATTCATAGGCATATTATAAGCAAACAAATTTGCAAGGCAAGCAAAAACTAGCATATGCAAGGAAGAAGAAAGAGACGATAGCAACCTCAACATGACGAGAGGTAATTTAATAAGATAAAAATTTCTACGTCCATATTTTCCTCTCTCATAATAATAACATGTAGGATCATAGGAAAATTCAACAAAATAGCTATCACATAACATATTCTCAACACGATCCACATGCATGTGAAGTTGACACTCTTCCAAAATAGTGGGATTATCATTAACTAAAGTCATGACCTCTCCAAACCCACTTTTATCAAAAATACCATAAGATTGAACATTCTCCAAATATGTGGGATCTAAAGTTGACACTCTTCCAAACCCACTTTCAATATTATTGCAAACACTATTATCAATCTCATGTTCATCATGGGGCTTAAATAAATTTTCAAGATCATAAGAAGAGTCACCCCAATCATGATCATTGCAACAAGTAGATGACATAGCAAAACTAGTGATGCGGAGCATCCTTCCATCATCCCCATGGACTCTACATCAACACATCCACCCCCACAAGGACCCATGACAAGAGCTAGAGCACATGCTTTGGAAACCGAGGTGAACTCCTTCCTACTAGACTTGCATATGGACACAAATGGAACATGTATACTACCTCACCAAAATATGCTATGCATCCTTAGGTATGAAGTGGAACATCACCAAGGAGCTCAGGAGCATCCCCGAGGAGAAGGAGAACCACCCCAAGGCCATAAGGATCAAGAAGGAGTGCAGCAGCCGCAAAAGAGCATGTCCCAGGTGACCCCGTGCGCACGGGCCCTAGAGACCCCGTGCCCACGGGCTACACAGGAACCCGGCGCTGGAGCACCCCATGCGCATGGGCTTGTACCGTGCCCACGGGACCCCCGTGCGCACGGGCCCGACTTACCCCGTGCGCACGGGCCTCCCAGGATGGCTGGCTGAGATTGGATCTCCGACTCCCCTTTGTCTCCTTCGACCCCAAGCCTATATAATTCGTACCTAGGTCCATGTTTAGGGTTAGCAAAGTATTGGATGATATCTTGGTGAGCTTTGCTCCATTACCTTCCCTCTTTGAGGATCAAGACCCCATTAGGGAAGAATCCTTGAGGATTTCAAGACCTCCATTGGGAGAAGACTACCACCAAGACCCCTCTTCCTTTGGATTTGGGATGAACTTTTCCATTATATCTTTCCTTTGATTGTGTTTGAGACTTGTGGATCTTGTGTTGTTACTCTAGTGGATGTGTAATCGGGAATTGTTGGAGTGATTATCCCTTTGTGTTCTTGTGATTTCCCTCCATTTTCCCCCTCCAAGTGTGAAAAGGTCCTTCCTAGGGTTCTACCCTACATCATATGGTATCATGAGCCACGTTGATTCACATCTTGGAATCCCTACCTTCCACTTTCTAGCTTGATTTTGTTGTTTTTCGTCCTAATCCGAAAATCCCCACCAAAAATAGCCCCAAAAATTTTTCTTGCAATTTGTTGATCTTGTGAGATTTGGTTGATTTGATCCACGAATTTGGTGTTTGACAAGTGGATCTACCCCTCCACCATCATCCCCACCCATCCCCCACTGAAATTTGGCCAAAAACTTGCAATCCCCACGAAATCACAGAAGTTCATCCGCTCTCGGGAGACCCCGTGAAAACGGGCCATCGGGACCCCGTGCACACGGGCCTCACTTACCCCGTGCGCACGGGCCATCCAGAAACTTTCGGCCATTTTCTGTTTTTCTTATTTTTGTTTCACCACCATCCCTCGTGTTCTGCCGCACCATTCCACATGTTTGTTGAGTGTTCGGTTGCGATTTCTCTTGTGTCCTAAGGTGTTTCGGCTACTTAGGCGCAACTTGGTAACATCATCGCCACCAATCATCTACTCGAACAACACTTTGACTTCGACAAGTTCATCTTTGACCGTAAGCAAGGATGGTAACCTCGACGACACTTTGTACTCCAATGCCATTAACTTGATAGCTTTGAGCCATTTTGCGTAGCTTACCCATCGAGACTAGCTTGTTGAGTATTGCCGGGCCACGTCTTAGTGCACCATTTAGTGTTCCGTCCATCCCGTGCATCTACTACTTGTTATTTCATTGTGTGGCTCGCATATCAAGCATCGTGGCATAGTAAAAAAAGAGGAGATAAAAAGCTTTTAAGCAAAAGAGAAGAGAAGCAAAGAGCTTATAAGCAATAGCATCAAGCCTTCGCATTTGTGCATCATCTTGGTCACCACATACATTTGCATACTTGGGATAGTGAGACGAGTAGATCCTCTATTAGGTTGGTGACTAGCGTATCTAGCCCATTAGTGCAATCGAGCTAGCGTCTCTCTAGTATCCGTACGACAAGAGCTTTTCCCGTGTTTCGATATCTTCGAGCTCATTCCTTGGTTGTGCGGATCCCATTTATCTTCCGTGTGTGTGTTCCTTGTGTTATATTCAGAGGTTGATCTATTTGTCTTATTTGCCATTTGTGAATCTTCTCAACTTTATCAACATCTCGACTAACATTTGCTTGAATTATTTGTGTCTTTCCTAACCAAGCTCCTCCATAGACCATTTACTTGTAGGTGTGAGAAACAATTCCTGGTACAAATTCCCCTATTGTAACATCACGTGGGATCGTACTTGTTACATCCACAATCTCCGGAAAAGGTAACTTTGGATTTGTTCTCTCATTTTCCTACTCACCACCACTTTCTTATGATGGATAGGCCAAGCTCCTCTACCAACCCACTCTTCATCGAGCAAGACGACGACATGTCATCCTTCGTCACCAAGAGCCACCTCTTTGGTGCACAATGAGCTCTACATCAAGAGCAACAAGCCATTAACGACCGCATCGGCAACCTCGCCACCGACTTATGACTCTCCGAGAAACGAACACACGACTACTTCGACAACAAGCTCGATGCGCACAAGCAAGAGAACGATGCAAGAATGGACAAGATCCGAGCTTTGTTGGTCAACCGGCATCCTTCAACTTCTTCCTACTCAAGAAGGAGCCATTCAAGTCGACACTCCGACGACACCTCCTCCAGCTCAAGTACACCGTCACCGACCATACTTCGACGAGCCGCGCGTCAAGACCGTCATGCATCTCGAGATCCACTACACGACAAACATTCCCAAGAGCAAGTTGATGAACAAGTCCCTCGTCCTCAAGCAAATCAAGTCGCTTTTGCTCAAGCTCAAGAATGACAACGTCTTCGTCGTCAAGAAGAAGAAGAACGAGTGCGTCTACACCAAGAGAAACAAGACGCCGAGGCTCAACGTCTTCAACAACAACAACGAGAAGCACAAGCTATTGAGGCGGAACGTGCCCTTCAAGAATCAAGTCGAGCCATCGCCAACCGCAATCACAAACAGCGGAATCAAGAGGAAGCCCTTCGAGAAGAAATACAAGAGAGGAACTATCAACCACGTGTGCACCGTCAAGTTTCTCAAGCTCCTCCCCAAGTTCGTCAAGCTCCACCTCAACCTCAAGTGCAACAAGAGCGACA
Organism: Triticum dicoccoides; assembly: GCF_002162155.2. Taxonomy (NCBI): domain Eukaryota; kingdom Viridiplantae; phylum Streptophyta; class Magnoliopsida; order Poales; family Poaceae; genus Triticum; species Triticum dicoccoides. The sequence goes on along the minus strand of NC_041389.1, from coordinate 380,842,378 downwards.
CCAAGTGGAACAAGTGCTTCAAGACCCTCCTCCACACCAAGAGCGACATCATGAGAAACGAGCATTCGAGGAGTTTCCAAGGCAAGAGCGATATCGCAACCGCTATCAAGATGAAGAGCAACAATATGGAAAACTCAAATTCACAATGCCCAAGTTCAATGGAAGCAATGATCCGGAAGAATATCTCTCATGGGCATTGAAGGTCGACAAAATCTTTCGTTTGCACAACTATGAGGAAGAGAAGAAGATCACAATGGCATCACTTGAGTTCCAAGACTATGAGCTCATATGGTGGGAACAAGTCCTTGAGCGCCGAGAAGAAAGAGGTGACCCTCCAATCACCACTTGGGATCAAATGAAGGATGTCATGAGAGCATGATTTGTGCCCACCTACTACAACCGTGATCTCTTCAAGAAGCTACAACTCCTCAAGCAAGGAACAAAGAGTGTTGAAGAATACTACAAGGAAATGGAAATAGCCATGATTCGAGCCAATGTCAAGGAAGATGATGAGCAAACAATGGCAAGATTCTTGAATGGACTCAATCACCCCATCAAGAAGATCGCCGACTTCCAACCCTAACCCAACCTCATCGAGCTAGTGCATCAAGCGACCAAGGCGGAACGTCAAGTACAAGATGATTTCAAGTATGCCAAGTACTCCTCCAAGACATACGGCTTCTCCAAGAATCAAGCTTCAACAACTCCTCCAACATCTACGTCAACCAAGCCTTCTCCAAGCAACAACGACAAGACATCATACAAGAATCCTTCATCAAGTTCAAGTCGCCTTCCTCCTACTACAAGCAACTACAAGCCGCGTGCTTCTTCCTCTACTCCGACCGATGAGACCGTCAAGACAAGCTCCTTCAAGTGTTTCACTTGTGGCGGCCGAGGCCACAAAGCCTTCCAATGCATCAACAAGCGCACCATGATCCTCAACGACGATGGCACCTACGACTCAATGAGTGAAGATGAAATGGAAGCTATTGAGCAAGTGGCCATGCACCGGAGCGTGAATGAGGATGAAGATGATCAAGTCTTTTGTGATGAGGATTCGAGCCCCGCTCTCATTGTCTCCAAAGTCTTGACACTTCAACATCAACAAGAAGAAGACCAACGATGCCACATCTTCCACACTAAAGCCGGCATCAATGGAAGGCCAGTCAAGGTCATCATCGATGGAGGTAGTTGCCACAACTTGGAAAGTGAAGAACTATGTTCAAAGCTTCAATTGGTCAAGAGGAAGCACCCACACCCCTACAAGGTTCAATGGCTAAGTGACTCCGGCACTATACGAGTTGAGCATACGGTCCAAGTCTCCTTCAAAATTGGTGCATATGAGGACACTTTGGAGTGTGATGTGGTCCCAATGACCGTTTGCCACCTCCTTCTTGGTCGACCATGGCAATTCGACCGTGGTGTCGTCCACAATGGGCGTACCAATCACTATAGCTTCAAGATGAAAGGAAAAGAATATGTGCTACGAACTATGTCTCCTAGTCAAGTGATAGCTGACAAGCAAGCCACCCACCATGGAGAGAAGAGTGAGAAAGTGACCCACCCAAAAGTGAGTGAGAGCCACAAGCCAAACTTGAGCGCCTCTTCGCCTAGAGAGAAAAACCTCATCCTATTTGCCACCAAAAGTGAGATGAGAGAAGTGTGTGAGAACCCATCGAGTGTGATGCACTTTGTCCTTGTGTGCAAGGATGGAGAACCAAAAACTAACACCATTCACGAGCTACCTTTGGTGTTTCAATCTCTTTTGCAGGAATTTCAAGATGTTTTCCCCGATGAGCTACCTCCGGGTCTACCTCCTCTACGAGGCATTGAGCATCGAATCGACCTCATCCCCGGAGCGCCACTTCCAAACAAAGCTCCATACCGTGTCAACCCCGAAGAAACCAAGGAGATTCAACGGCAAGTACAACAACTAATCGACAACGGTCATGTACGTGAAAGCTTAAGCCCTTGTGCCGTTCCCGTTATACTTGTGCCTAAAACCGATGGAAGTTTCCGCTTGTGTTCCGATTGTAGACCTATAAATGCTATTACCGTTCGATATAGGCATCCCATTCCTTGCTTAGATGATATGCTTGATGAACTTAGTGGAGCCAACTTTTTCTCAAAAATTGATCTTAAAAGTGGCTATTATCAAATTCGCATTCAAGAAGGTGATGAATGGAAAACTGCTTTCAAAACCAAATTTGGCTTATATGAGTGGTTAGTGATGCCTATGGGTTTGTCGGAAGCACCCGGAACTTTCGTGCGTCTTATGCATCATGTGCTTAGACCTCACATTGGAGTCTTCGTTGTGGTTTACTTTGATGATATCCTTGTGTTTAGCAAAACCATGAAAGAGCATATTAATCATGTTAAATCTGTGTTGCAAACTCTTCGCAAGGAAAGCCTTTATGCAAACTTGAAAAAATGCACTTTTGGCGTTGACAAAGTGGTTGTTGTCTCTTCCAAGGGTGTCCATGTTGATGAAGCTAAAATTGAAGCAATTAAAACTTGGCCTCAACCCACCAATTTGCAACAAGTGCGAAGTTTTCTTGGTCTTGCAGGATTTTATCGCCGCTTTGTGAAAAACTTTAGCACAATAGCCACTCCTTTGCATGCTTTGAGTAAGAAGAATACTCCTTTTGTTTGGGGATCCTTGCAATCCACCTCTTTTGATGAGCTCAAGTCTTTGCTTACTCATGCTCCGATTCTTGCTTTTCCCAACTTTGACAAAACTTTTGAGGTTCATTGTGATGCAAGTGGTACCAGAATTGGCGGAGTTTTAATGCAAGAAAAATGAGCAATTGCATACTTTAGTGAAAAACTCTCCGGTGCTCAACTTAACTATCCCATCTATGACAAAGAATTGTATGCTTTAGTGCGTGTCCTACATGTTTGGGAACATTATCTTAGACCTCATGAGTTTGTCATACACACCGATCATGAAACACTTAAATACCTAAAAGGACAAACTAAGTTGAACAAGCGTCATGCTAAATGGAGTGAATTTATTGAATCTTTCCCATATGTGATCAAGTACATTAAGGGTAAGGAAAATGTAGTTGCTGATGCACTTTCACGCATATGCACGCTTGTCACTAAACTTGAGTTGAATGTTATTGGCTTTGAGCACATAAAAGACTTGTATGCTAATGATCCATCTTTTGCACCTCATTATGCTAAATGTTTGATGCATACATCTTGGGAACAATTTTACATCAAGGATGGTTATCTTATGAGAGCTAACAAACTATTCATTCCTGAGTCTTCTCTTCGTTTGCTCCTTTTACAAGAGGCTCATGGAGGCGGACTCATGGGACACTTTGGACACGACAAGACTTTCACCACGCTCTCCAAGAACTACTTTTGGCCCAAGATGTTCCGTGACGTCTCATGCTTCACCACCCGATGCTCTACATGTCGCAAAGCTAAGTCTAAAGCTCAATCTCATGGTCTTTACATGCCTCTTCCTATTCCTTATCAACCTTGGGAAGACATTAGTATGGATTTTGTACTTGGTTTGCCTCGAACTCAAAATGGAAAGGATTCTGTGTTTATTGTTGTGGACCGATTTTCTAAGATGGCACATTTTATTCCTTGCAACAAGATAGATGATGCTTCACATATTGCAAATCTCTTTTGTAGGGAAATCTTGCGCCTCCATGGAATACCAAAGACAATCGTCTCCGGCCGCGACGTCAAGTTCTTGAGTTACTTTTGGAAGACTCTATGCGCCAAGCTCGAAATCAAGCTATTGTTCTTATCCGCATACCATCCTCAAACCGACGGCCAAACGGAGGTGAAAAACTGGACACTATCCACTCTACTTCGCGTGTTGATCAAGAAGAACATCAAGGAGTGGGAGGCGTGTCTACCCATCGCCGAGTACGCCTACAACCGCGCAAGACATTCGACTACCGGCAACTCCCCCTTCGAGGTCATCTACGACTTCAACCCGTTGTCCCCATTGGACATCCTACCTCTCCCTCTACAAGAGCACACCAACATGGATGCGAGTGAACGAACAAGCTACATCAACAAGATGCATGAAGATACAAGAAACATCATCGAGCACCACGTACATTGACTAGCAACCAAGCTCAACGTCAACAAACAACCAATGATCTTCAACATAGGTGATCTCGTGTGGCTACACCTTCGCAAGGACCGCTTCCCCAACGAACGCAAGTCCAAACTACTACCTCGAGCCGATGGACCATTCAAGGTGCTCGCACGCTACAACAACAACGCCTACAAGATTGAACTCCCACCAGACAAGTACAACGTGAGCGACATCTTCAACGTCAAAGACCTCTCGCCTTTCCATGGTGATGAAGATCTTGATCCGAGGTCGGATCCTTTCGAAGGGAGGGGAGATGATGCGGAGCATCCTTCCATCATCCCCATGGACTCTACATCAACACATCCACCCCCACAAGGACCCATGACAAGAGCTAGAGCACGTGCTTTGGAAACCGAGGTGAACTCCTTCCTACTAGACTTGCATATGGACATAAATGGAACATGTATACTACCTCACCAAAATATGCTATGCATCCTTAGATATGAAGTGGAACATCACCAAGGAGCTCAGGAGCATCCCCAAGGAGAAGGAGAACCACCCCAAGGCCATAAGGATCAAGAAGGAGTGCAGCAGCCGCAAAACAGCATGTCCCAGGTGACCCCGTGCGCATGGGCCCCAGAGACCCCGTGCCCACGGGCTACACAGGAACCCGGCGCTGGAGCACCCCGTGCGCACGGGCTTGTACCGTGCCCACGGGACCCCCGTGCGCATGGGCCCAACTTACCCCGTGCACACGGGCCTCCCAGGATGGCCGGCTGAGATTGGATCTCCGACTCCCCTTCGTCTCCTTCGACCCCAAGCCTATATAATTCGTACCTAGGGCCATGTTTAGGGTTAGCAAAGTATTGGATAATATCTCGGTGAGCTTTGCTCCATCACCTTCCCTCTTTGAGGATCAAGACCCCATTAGGGAAGAATCCTTGAGGATTTCAAGACCACCATTGGGAGAAGACTACCACCAAGACCCCTCTTCCTTTGGATTTGGGATGAACTTTTCCATTGTATCTTTCCTTTGATTGTGTTTGAGACTTGTGGATCTTGTGTTGTTACTCTAGTGGATGTGTAATCAGGAATTGTTGGAGTGATTGTCCCTTTGTGTTCTTGTGATTTCTCTCCATTTTCCCCCTCCAAGTGTGAAAAGGTCCTTCCTAGGGTTCTACCCTACATCAACTAGCATCCCCAAGCTTAGGGTTTTGGATATTATTAGCACAATTGACATCAAGAGAATTTCAAATAAAATCATTGAATCATGCTTTTTATTCAAGGAGCTATCATGAATCTCTTCATAAATTTCTTCATCACAATTTTCAGATTCACGAATTTCAAGCAAAACCTCATCAAGATAATCTAGTGCACTCAAATCACTAGGATTTGGTTCATCAAAATTGGATCTCTTAAAAAGATTGGCAAGCGGATGAGGATCCATAGATCTTAGTTTCTTTGTTTAGCAATAAATAAACAACTATTCCAACCAAACGAGCAAACGAGCCAAGTAAGACATCAAAGCAAACAAAAAGACGAACAGAAGAAGGGCGAATAGAACGGCAAGGGTGAAGTGGGGGAGAGGAAAACAAGAGGCAAATGGCAAATAATGTAATGTGAGGGATAAGAGTTCGTGATGGGTACTTGGTATGTCTTGACTTGTGCGTAGAACTCCCCGGCAACGCGCTAGAAATCCTTCTTGCTACCTCTTGAGCATGCGTTGGTTTTCCCTTGAAGAGGAAAGGGTGATGCAACAAAGTAGCGTAAGTATTTCCCTCAGTTTTTGAGAACCAAGGTATCAATCCAGTAGGAGGATACACGCAAATCCCTCGTACCTACACAAACAAATAAGAACCTTTCAACCAACGCGATAAAGGGGTTGTCAATCCCTTCATGGCCACTTGCAAAAGTGAGATCTGATATGATAGAGATAATAAGATAAATATTTCTGGTATTTTTATGATATAGATTGGAAAGTAAAGATTGCAAAATAAAATAGATCGGAAACTTATAAATGGAAAATAGACCCGGGGGCCATAGGTTTCGCTAGTGGCTTCTCTCAAGATAGCATAAGTATTACGGTGGGGGAACAAATTATTGTCGAGCAATTGATAGAAAAGTGCATAGTTATGAGAATATCTAGGCATGATCATGTATATAGGCATCACGTCCGCGACAAGTAGGTCGAAACGATTCTGCATCTACTACTATTACTCCACACATCGACCGCTATCCAGCATGCATCTAGAGTATTAAGTTCATAAGAACAGAGTAACACATTAGGCAAGATGGCATGATGTAGAGGGATAAACTCAAGCAATATGATACAAGCCCCATATTTTTATCCTCGATGGAAACAATACAATACGTGCCTTGCTGCCCCTGCTGTCATTGGGAAAGGACTCCACAAGATTGAACCCAAAGCTAAGCACTTCTCCCATTGCAAGAAAGATCAATCTAGTAGGCCAAACCAAACTGATAATTCGAAGAGACTTGCAAAGATAACAAATCCTAGATAAAAGAATTCAGAGGAGATTCAAATATTTTTCATAGATAATCTTGATCATAAACCCACAATTCATCGGATCTCGACAAACACACTACAAAAAGAGTTACATCGAATAGATCTCCAAGAAGATCAAGGAGAACTTTGTATTGAGATCCAAAGAGAGAGAAGAAGCCATCTAGCTAATAACTATGGACCCGAAGGTCTGTGGTAAACTACTCACACTTCATCGGAGAGGCTATGGTGTTGATGTAGAAGCCCTCCATGACCGATTCCCCCTCTGGCAGAGCACTGGAAAAGGCCCCAAGATGGGATCTCACGGGTACCAAAGGTTGCGGCGGTGGAAATAGGGTTTCGTGGTGCTCCTGGATGTTTTCAGGGTATGTGAGTATATATATAGGAGAAGGAAGTTAGTCAGGGGAGCCACATGGGACCCACGAGGGTGGGAGGCGTGCCTACCCCCCTGGGCGCGCCTCCCTACCTTGTGGCTTCCTCGTTTCTTTCTTGACGTCCACTCCAAGTCTCCTGGATTGCGTTTGTTCCAAAAATAACTCTCCTTAAGGTTTCATTCCGTTTGGACTCCGTTTGATATTCCTTTTCTGTGGAACACTGAAATAGGCAAAAAAATAGCAATTTGGGCTGGGCCTCCGGTTAATAGGTTAGTCCCAAAAATAATATAAAAGTGTATAGTAAAGCCCATTAAACATCCAAAAGAGGTAATATAATAGCATGGAACAAACAAAAATTATAGAAACGTTGGAGACGTATCAGCCACAATAACCCACCATAACTGGGAACTCCCCAAAATTTTCCTCGCCCTCGCTTCTACCATGATTTTTTCCATCATGGATGGCCCAAAGAATGTCATGCAGGTGCGTCTCAGGCCCATAAAAGTGTGTAGTAAAGCCCAGTTTCTTTCATGATTTTTTGTCATAGAAGTAGGAGCCCACCACATCTATGATGATACCGGGTTTTGTCGTAATTATCGTCATAGAAGTGTCATAAGTATGACAGAAAATAATTCGTTCGGCCCAAAACGTGACAAATGTGTCTTTTTTGTAGTGTATGAGATTATGCAACTCCCGGATACTGGAGGAATGCCTTATGTGCTATCAGACATCACAACGTAACTGGGTGATTATAAAGATGCTCTACAGGTATCTCTGAAGGTGTTTTTTCGGTTGGCATAGATTGAGATTATGATTTGTCACTCCGAGTATGGAAGAGGTATCTCTGGGCCCTCTCGGTAATGCACATCACAATAAGCCTTGCAAGCAAAGTGACTAATGAGTTAGTTGTAGGATGATGCATTACGGAACAAGTAAAGAGACTTGCCGGTAACGAGATTGAACTAGGTATCAAGATACCGACGGTCGAATCTCGGGCAAGTAACATACCGATGAGAAAAGGGAATAACGTATGTTGTCATAACGGTTCAACCGATAAAGATCTTTGTAGAATATGTGGGAGCCAATATCAGCATCCAGGTTCCGCTATTGGTTATTGACCGAAGAGGTGTCTCGGTCATGTCTACAGAGTTCTCGAACCTGTAGGGTCCGCATGCTTAACGTTCGATGACGATTTTGTATTATATGAGTTATGTGATTTGGTGACCGAATGTTGTTCGAAGTCCCGAATGAAATCACAGACATGATGAGGAGACTCGAAATGGTCAAGAGGTAAAGATTGATATATAAGACGATAGTATTCGGACACCGGAAGTGTTCCGGGGGTACCAAAGATATGGGCCTAATGGGCCAAGAGGGGAAACACAACAGCCAGCTTGGGCTACTGCACCCCCCATATAGGCCGAACCTGGAGGGGAAGGAAAGAGGGGAAGAGAGAAAGGAAGGGGAGGGTTTCAGCCTCCCCCTTCCTTCCCTCCTCCCTCCTCCTTCCTTCCCCCTCCGGTAATTACGGTAAGGGGGTGCGAATAGGACCAGGGCCCCAAGTAGGATTCCTCCTACTTGGGTGCCCCCTTGGCTGCTCCCTCTCCCTCCCACCTATATATATGAAGGGGGGAGGCACCTAGAACACACACCAATGATTGTTAGCCATGTGTGGTGCCCCCCTCCACAGTTTACTCCTTCGCTCATATTCACGTAGTGCTTAGGCGAAGCCCTGCGCGGATAACTTCACCATCACCATCACCATGCCATCATGCTGACATAACTCTCCTACTTCCACGACACTCTGTTGGATCAAGAGTTCAAGGGACGTCATCGAGCTGAACGTGTGCAGAACTCGGAAGTGTCGTACGTTCGGTACTTGATCGGTCGGAACAAGAAGAAGTTCGACTACATCAACCGCATTGGCAAACGCTTCCGCTTTCTGTCTATGAGGGTACGTGGAAACACTCTCCCCCTCTCATTGCTATGCATCTCCTAGATAGATCTTGCATGAGCGTAGGAATTTTTTTTGAAATTGCATGCTACGTTTCCCAACAGTGGCATCCGAGCCAGGTCTATGCGTAGATGATATGCACGAGTAGAACACAAAAAGTTGTGGGTGGTGATCGTCATACTGCTCACCACCAATGTCTTATTTGATTTGGCGGTATTGTTGGATGAAGCGGCTCGGACCAACCTTACATGACCACATTCATGAGACCGGTTCCACCGACAGACATGCAACTAGTTTTGCATAAAGGTGGCTGGCAGGTGTCTGTTTCTCGAACTTTAGTTGAATCGAATTTGACTGCAGCCGGTCCTTGTTTAAGGTTAAAACAACAAACTTGATAAATTACCATTGTGGTTTTGTGCCGTAGGTAAGAACGGTTCTTGCTAGAAGCCCATAGCAGCTACGTAAAACTTCCAAAAACAAAGTAGAAGACGTCTAACTTGTTTTTGCAGGGCATGTTGTGATGTGATATGGTCAAGACATGATGTGATATACGCTATTGTATGAGATGATCATGTTTTGCAAAAGTTATCGGCAGTTGGCAGGAGCCATATGGAGTTATGGTTGTTGCTTTATTGTATGAAATGCAAACGCCATGTAATTGCTTTACTTTATCACTAAGAAGTAGTGATAGTTGTAGAAGCAATAGTTGGCGAGATGACCACGACACTACGATGGAGATCAAGGTGTCGAGCCGGTGATGATGGAGATCATGACGATGCTTTGGAGATGGAGATCAAAAGCACAAGATGATGATGGCCATATCATGTCACATATTTTGATTGCATGATGATGGCCATATGCGTGTTTGGACTTCATTTGATATGAATTTTCTGCGAAACAAAAAACATGCAACAAACATGAACTGGCACTGGGCATTGGATCAATAGGTTAGTCCAATAAATCATATAAATTGTTGCCAAAAGTATGTAAAAGTTGTATAATATTGGCATGGAACAATCAAAAATTGTAGATACGACGGAGACGTATCAGCATCCCCAAGCTTAATCCTTCTCGTCCTCGAGTAGGTAATGATAAAAAAGATAATTTTTGATGTGGAATGCTACCTAGCATAATCTTGATCATATATCTAGTCATGGCATGAATATTAAGACATAAGTGATTCAAAGCAATAGTTTATAATTTGACATAAATACATCAATACTCGGGCATCCCAACAAACAATCATGTCTTTTAAAGTATCAATGCTAAAGGACTTTATCCCCACAAAATCATATAGTCTTGTCATGCTCTGTCTTCTTAACGCGAAGTATAAATAATGTACTACCCCGGTGTCAGACAAGCAATTGGTTGATACTTTTTAACACGCTTTAGCATTTTCAATCTCACACAATACATGAGTGCAAGCCATGGATATAACACTATGAGTGGAATAGAATACGGTGATAGGGGTAAACATAGAGAAGATAAAAAAGTAAGAAAGTTCACATCGACGCGGCTAACCAATGGGCTATGGAGATGCCCATCAATTGATATCAATGCGAGGAGTAGGGACTGCCGTGCAATGGATGCACTAAGACCTATAAGTGTATCAAAGCTCAACATGAAACTAAGAGGGTATGCATCAAACTCTACTGTGAAAAATTCCCACTAGTATATAAAAGTGACAACATAGGAGACTCTCTATATGAAAAACATGGTGCTACTTTGAAGCACAAGTGTGGAATTAGCATGCCCCTTCTTCTTCTCCTTTTTTTCTTTTAGTCTGGAGTATCATTCCAACTTGTGGGGAAATCATAGTCTCCATCACCCTTTCATCACTGGGACAATGCTCTAATAATGAATACTGATGATCAACACACTTCTATTTACTTACAGCTCAATATTACAACACGATACCTAGAACAAATTATGACTCTATATGAATGCCTCTGGTAATGTACTAGGATGTGCAATGATCTAGTGTAACATGTATAGAAGTGATGAACGGTGGCTGAGCCACAAGTACTATGTCAGCTATATGATCATGTAAAGCAATATGAAAAAGAATGCTCAAGTCATCAAAACAGAAGCGATGGAAGTTGCATGGCAATATATCTCGGAATGGCTATGGAAAGTCCATAATAGGTAGGTATGGTGGCTGTTTTGAGGAAGATATAATAAGGCTTATGTGTGATAGAGTGTATCATATCACGGAGTTTGGATGCACCGGCGAAGTTTGCACCATGTCTCGAGGTGAGAAAGGGCAATGCACGATACCGTAGAGGCTAGCAAATTGCGGAAAGGTAAGAGTGTGTATAATCCATGGACTCACATAAATAACTCATATACTTATTGCAAAAGTTTATTTGCCCTTGAAGCAAAGTACTACTATGCATGCCCCTAGGGGGCAAGGTTGGTAGGAGTTAACCATCGCGTGCCCCGACCTTCACACAAAGATTGACAATCTAGGATAAATTGTGCTCCAACTTCCTGGCATAACCAGAGACTATACATGCATGCTTCGGGAATCAAAAACCTTAACACCAATATCTTACTAAACACGATCATCCACTAGTACCTCCCATATATTATCATCTCTATATTGCAAAACTATTGCAAGGAATCAAACATATCATAATCAGTGATCCACAAGTTTTATGTAGGATTTTATAACTAACCATGCCATTGGCCAATTCCTGTTGACTCTCTTAATAGATATAAGTGAAGCATGAGAGTTTATTTATTTCTATAAATAACATGCTCTAACAAATATAAGTGAAGCGAAAGAGCATTCTACAAACAACGGTTTTCTATGTGAAGAGAAATAGGCAATCCAAACTTCAAATGATATAAGTGAAGCACATGAAGCATTCTATAAATCCATACTCAAAAGATATAAGTGAAGTGCAATGAGCATTCTATAAATCAACCATGGACTATCTCATACCAGCATGGTTCATGAAATAAAAGTGAATACTAAATGTAAAAGACGCTCCAATATTTACGCATATCACGTGAACGAAACAAAGACGAAAACATACTGATACTTGTTGAAGAAAGATGGGATGCCTTCCGAGGCATCCCCAAGCTTAGACGCTTGAGTCTCCTTGAATATTTACTTCGGGTGCCTTGGTCATCCCCAAGCTTGAGCTCTTGCCTCTCCTATTTCTCCTCATATCGAGACCTCCTCGATCTTTGATCACTTCATCCACACAAAACTCAACAAAAAACTCGGTAAGATCCATTAGTATAATAAAGAAAACCACTACTCTAAGTATTGTTGCAATTCAAATTTTGTTTTTGCATTGTAGCTACTATAATGTAACTTTTACATGCCTTATACCACCGATAAAATCGATAGTTTCATCAAAACAAGCAAAACAATTCATCAAAAATAGAAATTGTCTTAAATAGGACAGTCTGCAGCAATCTGAACATCTACCATACTTTTGGTACTCCAAAAATTCTGAAAAATTAGCATAAAATAAAAAAATTGTACAGAAATACTTTGCAAAAAGTTTTAGAAGCTTTTCACATTCCAGTAAAAATGAAAATTCACGCGTTACAGCCAAAGTTTCTGTTCCTGCACCGCACATACCAACAAGCAATCTACTCATCCTAAAGGAAAATCTTGGCACAATAATTTTACAATACAAAGGATTCGTACAAGGGGATAATTATTTTTGTTGACGAGTTTCTGTAGTTGAGATTCACAAAGTTTCCATGGGCATGAACAAAGTTCAAGGACGTCTCTCACTTCAACAGTGTTTGTCTTTCTCACTTTCACTTTTCTTTTTGTGAAGTTTTAAGTTCCCCTCTATATTTTTTTGTTTTTAAACTTTATAAAAGCACTCAACAGAATAAAATGACTCTCTGAAACTTCCGGGTTGTCTCCCTGGCAGCGCTTTCTTTAAAGCCATTAAGCTAGGCATAAAGTGCTCAAGTAATGGAACCACCAAGATCCCAAGGTATATCAAAGACAATTGTAATTAGCAATGATTTTGCATTTAGTAGTGAGCACAAAGCAACATATATCAAGCAATGACGAAGTCTAACTCTCTTCCTATGCATCGACATGTCATACAAGAACAATTCATGCACATCAAGTAAAGGCCAATACATAGCATAAGCAGTTTCTTGCAATTTTATCATGTTGGAAACATAAAGAGGTGGAGATGTAGTTCCTCTCTCATAATAATTGCAAGTAGGAGAAGCAAGCACATGCATATTATATTCATCAAAATCATCATGTGCAACGGTAAAAGGCAACCCATCAATATAATCCTTAATAAGAATAAACTTCTCCAATATAGTGTAGTTTGGAGAATTCAAAAGATAATAGGACTATCATGTGTGGGTGCAATAGCAACAATTTCATTCTTAATATAAGGAACCATAGCAAGTTCATCTCCATAAGCATAATTTATATTGGCATCATAGCCACAAGCATCAAGTTCATCAAAAAGGGATATTTCAAAAGAATCAACGGGATCATAGCAATTATCATAGCATTCATCCTTCGGTAAGAATGAAGGGACACTAAACAATGTATGAGTTGAAGAGTTACTCTCATTAGAAGGTGGGCACGGGTGATCAATCCACTCTTCCTCCTATTGTTCTTCGCTCTCCTCCTCATCATTTTCATCCAATGGGCTCACAATATCATCAATTTCTTCTTCCATAGACTACTGCAAAATATTATTCTCTTCTTGGACAACAGAGAAAATCTGAATAAATACATCAATACTGTAATTTCATTTATAATTATCATAGCAATAATTAAGGATAGTGAAACTTTCAGGTCTATAAACATCATCCTCAAAAGCTTCATACTTTAAAAACAAAGATTCAATTTCATAAGCACCCTTAAAAGCAACAAATTCTTCTATTCGTTCCACATCATAATAATCATATCTACCATTAGCATAAGAAGTCAGGTTTCATTGTCATTAAATTTGCAAGAAAATGGAAGGTATGGAGCGTTCATCCTAGAGCAACAAGTATAATCATATCCCTGGCATAAATTCCAAGCATACTAATGCAACATATCAATTTGATCCCATAAAGTTTTCCTTTTTTGAGTCGAGCGATAACCCCTAACGTATTCACATTGATCCAATGTTACTCCCATTATCAAGTTGAATGGGGTTTTCTCAGGATTATCAAAGTAGTGCAGAATATTTTTCACATAATGAGCATCGAGGGTTTTAGGAGGTTCCCCATCTCCATGAGTAGCAAGTACCACTAATTTTTTTGATGTTTCGTGTTCCATATCCCTAACTAAAGATAGAACAACTTAGAACAGAAAATAAAAGCTACCTAGTGATAAAGCAAACAAGCACACACAAGAATATTCACCCTACCATGTTGCTCCCCAGCAACGGTGTCAGAAAAAAGGTCTTGATAACCCACAAGTATAGGGGATCGTTTGTAGTCTCTTTCGATAAATAAGAGTGTCGAACCCAACGAGGAGCTAAAGGTAGGACAAATATTCCCTCAAGTTATATTGACCACCGATACAACTCTACACACATTTGACGTTCACTTTACCTAAAACAAGTATGAAACTATTCTGCAAGAATTAAACTATGTGTACTTTGCAAGGTAATAAAAGTGGATGCTTTTGTAAACAAGAAAGACATTTGTCCCTAGGTAATCGATAACAAGTACCGGTAATCATTCTTGTAATTTTATATGAGGGAGAGACATGAGCTAACATACTTTCTCTACTTGTATCATATTCACTTATGATTGGAACTCTAGCAAGCATTCGCAACTACTAAAGATCATTAAGGTCGTGAAACCCAACCATAGCATTAAGTATCAAGTCATGTTTCTCCCATACGCAACAACCCACCTACTCGGGTTTAAGCTTCTATCACTCTCGCAACACACCATAAGCGAATCATGAACGTATTGCAACACCCTACAACGGGGATCCCTCATGTTTGTGCGAGATGGAGGGCACCGTAGGACAGCACCATAAATAAAATATACAATCATACCAACCAAGATTAGATTAACCCATATGACAAAACGGATCTACTCAAACATCATACGATAACCATAGATCATTGGGAAATAATATATGGAGTTGAGCACCATTTTTATGTAGAGATTACAAAGGGGAGAAGGGGTGTTACACTGCTGCATAGAGGGGGAGAGAGTTGGTGTTGACAGTAGCAAGATTGTTGATGTAGATCGCCTTCACGATCCTAGCCCAGCAGCACTCCGGCGCCACCGGAAGAGGGGGGGGGAGAGCCCCCTCCTCCTTCTTCTTCCTTGGCCTCCCCCCTAGATGGGAGGAAAGTTCCCCCTCTGGTCCATGGCCTCCATGGCGGCAGAGGGGCGGGAGCGCCTCCGAGATTGGATATCCCTCTCTGTTCTCTTCTATTTCGCGTTCCCCAGATCTGGCTGAAAACCATTTCTTATATTCTGGGACATCCGTAACTCCGATTGCGTTGAGATTTTAACACAATTTTTTAGGATATAAGCTTCCTTACACCCGAAGTAGAGATCAAAATGACATCTGAGGAGGGCATAACCCACCAGGGCGCGCCTGGCCCCTTGGGCGCGCCCTGGTGTCGTGTGGGGGCTATGGGCCCTCGTTTGCGTTGATTCAAAGTCCCAAAAATGACATATATTCCAAAATAATTCTCCAAAAAAATTATCGCGTTTGGACTTCGTTTGATATGGATTTTCTGCGAAACAAAAAACATGCAACAAACAGGAACTGGCACTAGGCATTGGATCAATAGGTTAGTCCAATAAATCATATAAATTGTTGCCAAAAGTATGTAAAAGTTGTATAATATTGGCATGGAACAATCAAAAATTGTAGATACGATGGAGACATATCAAGGGTTTGTCCCAGTAGCTATGTATTTAATCTCTCTCTCTCTCGTGTTCTTGAGATGGCATGATCTTGATGTACCGCGGGCTTTGTTAATATAGTTGGATCATTTGGTGTCTTCCCCTCTCTATCTTATTGTGATGCATTTTTTTTCCTTTGAAATTTCGTTCTTATCCTATTGAATACTTTTATGGATTTCAGAGCACTTGATATATGTCTTGCATATGAATGTTGTGGTGATAATGGGGTATTATATTAATTAACTTGAGATATGTTTTGGCAGTCAACTCGTGGATTCCCGAGGTGACATTGGAGTAATCTATGCATAGGGGTTGATGCATGTTCTCGACTTTTGTTTCTCTGGTAGAAATCTTGGGGCACTCTTTGAGGTTCTTTGTGTTGGACTGAGTATTATGAATCTGAATTTGCTTTGGTGTTATTTTAATGCGAACTCTTGACAAATCGATCGGAAAGAATAACTTGGTGTTATTTTAGTATGAACTCTTGATAGAACGATCGAAAAGAATAACTTGGTGTTATTTTAGTACAAACTCCTGGATAGATTGATCAGAAAGAATAGCTACAAACAATTTCTTCTTATGTTCTCTGCTAGATAAGAACTTTGGAGTGATTCTTCATCGCACTTTGAGGGATGGTTATATGATCCAATAAGATTAGCATTGTTGAGAGATTGCACTAGTGAGAGTATGGACCCTAGGCCTCATTTTCAAGCATTGCAATACCATTTGTGCTCTGTTTTATCAATTGCTACCTTGCTACTTTTTATTGTTCTTATTACAAAAACCTATATCTACTATCCATATTACACTTGTATCACCATCTCTTCGCCGAACTAGTGCACGTATAAAAATTACCATTGTATTCGGTGTGTTGGGGACACAAGAGATTTTTTGTTATTTGGTTGCGAGGTTGTTTGAGAGAGACCATCTTCATCCTACACCTCCCACAGATTGATAAACCTTAGGTCATCAACTTGAGGGAAAATTGCTACTGTCCTACAGAACTCTCCGCCTGGAGGCCCAACACGAGTCTACAAGAATAAAGTTGTGTAGTAGACATCACCCGTCTTTCCCTCTTCTTCCTCCTCTCTGAAGGAAATATGCCCTAGAGGCAATAATAAAGTTGTGATTTTATATTTCCTTATTTCATGATAAATGTTTATTATTCATGCTAGAATTGTATTAACCGGAAACTTGATACATGTGTGGATACATAGACAAAACACCGTGTCCCTAGTAAGCCTCTATTAGGCTAGCTCGTTAATCAAAGATGGTTACGTTTCCTAACCATAGACATGTGTTGTCATTTGATGAACGGGATCACATCATTAGGAGAATGATGTGATGGACAAGACCCATTCGTTAGCTTAGCATTATGACCGTTCATTTTTATTGCTATTGCTTTCTTCATGTCACAAAAGTATTCTTTTGACTATGAGATTATGCAACTCCTGGATACCGGAGGAATACCTTGTGTGCTATCAAACGTCACAACGTAACTGGGTGATTATAAATATGCTCTACAGGTATCTCCGAAGGTGTTTGTTGGGTTGGCATAGATCAAGATTAGGATTTGTCACTCCGAGTATCGGAGAGGTATCTCTGTCCCCTCTCGGTAATACACATCATAAGAAGCCTTGCAAGCAAAGTGACTAATGAATTAGTTATGGGATGATGTATTGTGGAACGAGTAAAGAGACTTTCCGGTAACGAGATTTAACTAGGTATGAAGATACCAACGATCGAATATCGGGCAAGTAACATACCGATGACAAAGGGAATAACATATGTTGTCATTACAGTATGACCGATAAAGATCTTCATAGAATAAGTAGGAGCCAATGTGAGCATCGAGGTTCCTCTATTCGTTATTGACCAGAGAGGTGTCTCGGTCATGTCTACATAGTTCTCAAATTCGTAGGGTCCGCACGCTTAATGTTCAGTGACAATTTTGTATTATATGAGTTATGTGATTTGGTGACCGAATGTTTTCGGAGTCCCAGATGAGATCACGGACATGATGAGGAGTCTCGAAATGGTCGAGAGGTAAAGATTGATATATAGGACGATAGTGTTCAGACACCGGTGTTGACACCAGATTTTGGCACGGTCAATAACTTATTTAAGATGGCCTCAAATGGAGAAGTGATCTTCATGAAAGAGTTCCGTATTGTCGATATGAACATCTTTAAAGTTTGGGTCATCGCAGTCCGATTTCATCTCGAAGGCCGAAACTATGCTCAAAGTACTAAGATCTTATATTCAGAGTACAGTTTGGCTGATTAAGCCCCCAAGACGACCTCAAATGGAAAACTTATCTACACGGATTGTCTTCGTCTCGTCAAAACGATCGATTTTGATATAAAAATCATTCCAATCCGAGTTCGTATGCAAAAGTTAGAGCCATCGGAATACAGCCCTGTCAGGAGGCAAAAAAGGCGCGCCCCACCAGACACCCTGTCTGATGGGTAGCGCGAGGAATAGCCTGTTTTGCGAGACTGATTTGACCCTCAAGATGACCTCTGATCAAAAAACGTTAAACATAAAAGTTGTTCGTCTCGTCGAAACAGTCAAGATTCCTTTTGGGCTCATTTCCATCCGAGATTGTTTACCACCACAAAAAAGTCCCGCAAGGTGCAGCCAGTTTAAACCGAACAGTTTTGGAAAGTTCGGGCAAAACCATTCCGAATTTGACTAGGGTTTTGGACGTGAATCCAAGCCTTTTCCTTGCACGGGAAGTCCAGCCGCCTCTTATATACCTAAGGGGTGACGGCCGATTGAACAACACACAATCGATCAATCAATCTACCACTTTTTATCTTTTATCTTTTCTCCTTAACCCTAGTTCTTCTTCTTCCTCGTTCTTCGTTCGTTCTTCTTCATTGCAGGGCGGCGAACCTCGAGGCCCTAGGGGCGATCAGGTCGACCTAGGGCAGCCCATAGCCGCCGCGCGCCCAGACGGGGTCCCTCCCGGGCATGTGGGGTTTCGGGTCCCAAAAGCGTCGGCTTGCTGTCTTGCGTATCGCGCTGGAAGTCAGCCTCCCGCGGTGTGAGTTGCGGAGCATCTCACTCGGCGCCGCGGGTACACATCGACGTATTCGTGTTACGCGTTCCAGCGTCAACACAATTTTTGGCGACTCCGCTGGGGACGAAGCTTTGAACGGTCTCCAGCCCGTTCTTGCTACGAAGAGATCGTCATCAAGTTGCTGCAATCTACAAAGGTAATATGAGTTCCCAATTCCCCTTTGTAGATGCAAATAATCCATATGTTGTTGCTGGATCACCTATTGAGCATAAAGTATCGGCTAGCCCTAGTTTTATCAATCATGCATCTAATTATGTGCAAGGGCCGATGCAAAACAAT
This sequence comes from Triticum dicoccoides, assembly GCF_002162155.2. Classification (NCBI taxonomy): domain Eukaryota; kingdom Viridiplantae; phylum Streptophyta; class Magnoliopsida; order Poales; family Poaceae; genus Triticum; species Triticum dicoccoides. The sequence goes on along the minus strand of NC_041389.1, from coordinate 380,823,223 downwards.
CTTCATGTTTCAAATTCTTATAAATTTAGCAACATGCAACATATGTATCCCAACTCCCATGCATCGGCAACCCCACAAATTCATATGCCGATGAGCAACATGATGAGTTCGATTAATCAATTTGAAACACCCCAAGTTAGAATTTCCAATGCCATACAAGAAAGTGTTTCACCCTTTTATTCATCGGCAGCTAATGTGCAATATAGTAATCCAACCATGCCGATGAATGAGAGAATTGGCCATGCTACTAATGGCTATTTGGCCAGTTACTCTCAACCGTCATATGCTACACCTCATGTTAGTAATTCTTCGGTACCATACACAACTGTAGATGCTCGTAATTCGACTTCACACCTTCCTGGTTATAGCCGAATGAATGTAAATTTTACAGGAGTGGTTGTGCCCAACATTATAGAAGATGAGGTAGTGGTGGCTGCATTGAAGAGTTTAGCCCAAAATAAGAGAATTAGTGCTCTTTGCCTTGAACAACATGAAAAGGGGCTATTTCCTAATTATGCCGCAATAAAAGCTAGAGTTTTGCAAGAAGATGAATCTTTGCCAATTGATAAAATTGGCGAGCAAAAGTATGGTCTTACAACACTGCATATGCCTTCACCTAGTGCTACATCATATTATACACCCCCTAGACAATTGAAAAATTTCAGCAACACCCGTGTGTCATTGCCGAAAGAATCTAAAAGCATTGGGGGGCAATCATATCCGGAGTGGGCTGAAATTGAGAAAAAGCTTAAAGCTAATTTTGCCGCTCGCCGTCGGAAACAAATAGAAAAAGAATTGGCTCAGATAAAAGAAGCATTGCCAATTGGTACTATCAATGAAAAGAAGGATGATTCAGAACATGAAAGTGCTTCGGTTGAAAAAGCCGAATCAAGTAGTATATATTCTGAACCCATCAAATCCAACGAGGCAAGCATTATTGAGAAAGGGCATGGCAAGCATAGGAAAACAACGGTGCTTGATTTTTCTGAAGTTAATGGAACCTACTTCCTGCCCTATGGGTTCTGTGCCATAGAAATTGACAAGCTTCAAGGACAAGAACAAGTAGCCGAACAAAGTTCGGCCGACAAAAATCTTCAAAGCAATGATGCACGGATTCAAGAAAAAGATGATGACAAGGTGTTGGGGAGCCATCCAAAGACGGAGCAAGATGTTCTTCAAATTGCACCACTATCATGCTCTCCCAACATATTTGAAGAGGTATGCATAGCGAGTAATTTACCTATTTCCAGATTTGGTCGCAACTTCATTATTGATGCATCTATAAGAAATATTCTCATAAGTAATTTTGAAAGACCAATGAGGAAGGGTAATTTACTTGTTAGCAGTAAAATTGTTATGGAACATATCGGTCAACCTACTGCACCATTTATAAAGACCGATAATGACTTATTGTTACAGCCAAAACTTTTCCCGTTGCTTTCTCTAAAGTTCATATCTAGTTGGGTAGCTTTGCTTGGCTTACACTTGGTCTCAACTAAGACATGTATGTTCTAAATATCTTCGTTTCAGAAATTTAAAGCCAAGGTTAAATTCTATTGAGAAAACCGATGCTAATATAATATCATATCCAAAGACATCGGAGATAGAGTGGAAAACACAATGCATAGCCGAATGGGGAGATTCTAAATCTGAACCATTCGTTTGCTTATCTCCAAAGCCATTCAAACAGAAAGATCGGCTATGAAACAAGAAGTATACTTTCAATTCAAGCATGTGTGATAAAATATTTGATTTGTTGCTGAAAAATAATTACATTACAATTCTTGATCACCATGTTAAGCCATCAATCCAAGGACGAATGTATTTTAAGTTGCATGATTCGTCCAAGCATAATTTTGAGGATTGCAACATGTTTCGTCAAATAGTTAAATCGGCCATTGAAAAAGGACGATTGAAGTTTGTTGAAACACCAAGAGATGACCAGTCTATTCCGATTGGTCCCGATGGCAAAAAGTTTTTGCATCGGCTGCTTCAAGCCGATCCATTTAAAGAGAATGTAAAAGCTACAGGTGATGGGATCAAGCTTTCAAGTAAAGAAGTTGTTGAAGAGCATAACGAGCATAATCTTGAGGGCGGGAGTTCCATCGAAGCTACAATGGAGACGCCAAGGACTGGGGGGCAGCAAGCAAATCTAATGATCGATGAAAGCAAACCAAAAGAAAACAAAGGCCAGAATAAGCGCAAGTGTAAGAGATCAAAAATCACCGTTGCTGAACTATTGGATAAATATCAAAAGAAGAGTGAAGAGAAGAATGCTTATCGGCCAAATCATGCAAAGAAACCAAGATCACCGCCAAGGGGAAAATATGAGGATTGGTATTGGCAAAGTGATAATTTTAATGCAACATATTCATATCCTTATTTTGGGCCTCCAATGCCAATGCCGTGGATGCCTCCCTATGCTCATATAGATACATATTCATCATGGAACATGTATGATACAAGGGCACATTCTCCATCTTACTCTAGACCATCTCACCAATACTATGCAGCTCCAAGGAGATCAACATTTGAACAATCACGCGTCAAAGACCGTTTCAATCATAAGGAATCGGTCCAGACCTCAAGGAAGAAGAAAGAGGTGGTAAAGCAAGTTTACCACGTGAAAAGAGATGGTCGTAAGTGTGCTGCTTTAGATTTGATCTCAAATGAAAAAGAGCCAATGAAACTGTTGACATTGGCTACTACAGACAATGAGATGAAGCAATCAATTGTTAAGACTCAGAGTGCCAAATCTGAAGAAAAGAAGTTGAGAGTGCACAAAGCCAAAAAGAATTGCCATTGGTCAAAACAGAATCACAACCGAGATGCCCACTCGGCTTATCATATTGGCAAAAGAAGAAATTACAAAATCTTAGTGCACAAGAGCCGAAAAAGAAGAACATGGCATGGGTTCCCAAGAAGATCAATCAAGACAAAAATGATGTGCATGCTTCTGTTGCAACAAGTACAATAAAAGTGAAGAAGGAAAATAATGAAAGCCACAAACAATTAAGCCGAAGGTGCGCATCACAACATCAAAATCTTTGGTTAGTACATCATCCATTTTTTTCAACAATGCCATTGATGCGTTTGCCATGGAATTCATCCACAGGTATGATCACTTACCCTCCATGGACTTATTTTGATCCATGGATGCAACATAATTTTCCATATCATGACAGAGTATTACCAAATCACTATACATTTGGTTAGTTACATTTTTGTTGCTAAGACAAAGGGGCCAAAATATTTTATTGCTATTTTATTTGTTTATTTCGGCTATACATGCTTTAATGGATGAATTCTACATGGACCTCATGATAATGGCCGATAATTAACTATCGTCCTAAGAAACTATCCGATCATGGCCGGTGTGATATTCTTACATCGTCCTTAGTTTGAATGGAGAGCGAGACAAGTACTATGGAGATTATGTTTTGATAGTTGAATTCATAACAATGTCCATGGTGTTGGTGTTGTTTATATATCTCCATATGGTGCTGTTATGTGAAGCCTCATGCCTCTTAAAATATTTTTACACAATAATCAAAGCCGAATATGAAATTTATTCGGTTTGGAGCTTTTGGTTGCTATAGGTGCTATACAGATTGAGGCTTTCAGTGATTCGTTATAAGTAGTACAACAAATATCCAAGGGTTATCAATGCTTTGACGAGTCACTTATAGTTTATCTTAAGGTATGTCTAGATGCAAAATTACCTTGGATTGCTATAAAATTGTTCATATTTCTAGACATGACAATTTGAAAGAGTTGGCACAACAAGCATCCGGCTACTATGTTAATCATGGTGTGTTGCATTTCTATCAATAGCCGATGCTAGGTCTTGTCAACATAGGTAAGGCTGAATCGAAGCCCACCGCTTCAGCCACTAATGAAACTTTTATGCAGGCGAAGTAAGGATTGGAGGAAGTTCATTCTTGATTATCTGCAAAATCCTAGCGAAAGGGTGAACAATATGGTTCGGAGGATGGTTTTGATCTATGGAACCTTATCACCAGATTGTTATTAGAAGCTGAGAAGTTTTCACCCAAGTTTGCATCAAGAGGTTCAAACAAGCAATGGCCGATATATACTTGTCATCCTAAGAACATGCAAAATGGCCGATGGAGTGTTGACATCGTCCTTAGAACAAGCTATGCGGAAGTTATTTTTCCGCACACAGACTTTGCCGAAAAACAGGGGGGCATGTGTTGACACCAGATTTTGGCACGGTCAATAACTTATTTAAGATGGCCTCAAATGGAGAAGTGATCTTCATGAAAGAGTTTCGTATTGTCGATATGAACATCTTTGAAGTTTGGGTCATCGCAGTCCGATTTCATCTCGAAGGCCGAAACTATACTCAAAGTACTAAGATCTTATATTCAGAGTACAGTTTGGCTGATTAAGCCCCCAAGACGACCTCAAATGGAAAACTTATCTACACGGATTGTCTTCCTCTCGTCAAAACGATCGATTTTGATATAAAAATCGTTCCAATCCGAGTCCGTATGCAAAAGTTAGAGCCATCGGAATACAGCCCTATCAGGAGGCAAAAAATGGCGCGCCCCACCACACACCCTGTCTGATGGGTAGCGCGAGGGATAGCCTGTTTTGCGCGACCGATTTGACCCTCAAGATGACCTCTGATCAAAAAACATTCAACATAAAAGTTGTTCGTCTCGTCGAAACGGTCAAGATTGCTTTTGGGCTCGTTTCCATCCGAGATCGTTTACCACCACAAAAAAGACCCGCAAGGTGCAGCCAGTTTAAACCGAACAGTTTTGGAAAGTTCGGGCAAAACCAATCCGAATTTGGCTAGGGTTTTGGACGTGAATCCAAGCCTTTTCCTTGCACGGGAAGTCCAGCCGCCTCTTATATACCTAAGGGGTAACGGCCGATTGAACAACACACAATCGATCAATCAATCTACCACTTTTTATCTTTTATCTTTTCTCCTTAACCCTAGTTCTTCTTCTTCCTCGTTCTTCGTTCGTTCTTCTTCATTGCAGGGCGGCGAACCTCGAGGCCCTAGGGGCGATCAGGTCGACCTAGGGCAGACCATAGCCGCCGCGCGCCCAGACGGGGTCCCTCCCGGGCGTGTGGGGTTTCGGGTCCCAAAAGCGCCGGCTTGCTGTCTTGCGTATCGCGCTGGAAGTCGGCCTCCCACGGTGCGAGTTGCGGAGCATCTCCCTCGGCGCCGCGGGTACACATCGATGTGTTCATGTGACGTGTTCCAGCGTCAACAATTGGAAGTGTTCCGGAGGGTACCGGGCACATATCGGGTCACCGGAATGGGTTCTGGGCACCCCCGGCAAAGATATGGGCCTAATGGGCCAAGAGGGAAAACGCAGCAGCCAGCAGGGGCAGCTGCACCCCCATATGGGCCGCACTAGAGGATAAAGGAAAGAGGGGAATAGATAAGTAAGGGGAGGGATTCGGCCTACCCCTTCCTTCTGTCCTCCCTCCTCTTTCCTTCCCCCTCCAGTGAAAACGGAAAGGGGGCCGAATTGGGAGGAACCCCAAGTAGGATTCGTCCTACTTGGGGTGCCCCCCATTGGCTGCTCCCTCTCCCTCCCACCTATATGCATGAAGTGGGGGCAGGCGCCTAGGATACACAACAACATATGTTAGCCGTGTGCGGCGCCTCCCTCCACAGATTACACCCTTGGTCATATTCTCGTAGTGCTTAGGCGAAGCCCTGCGCGGATTACTTCACCATCACCGTCACCACACCGTTGTGCTGAAGGAACTCATATACATCCTTGACACTTTGCTGGATCAAGAGTTCGAGGGACGTCATCGAGCTGAACATGTACAGAACCCGGAGGAATCGTACATTCGGTGCTTGATCAGTCAGAACAAGAAGAAGTTCGACTACATCAAACGTGTTGTTAAACGCTTCCGCTTTCGGTCTACGAGGGTACGTAGACACACTCTCCCCCTCTCATTGCTATGCATCTCCTAGATAGATCTTGCGTGAGAGTAGGATTTGTTTTGAAATTGCATGCTATGTTCCCGAACAGTGGCATTAGAGCCAGGTCTATGCGTAGATGATATGCATGAGTAGAACACAAAGAGTTGTGGGCGGTGATTGTCATACTGCTTACCATCATTGTCTTATTTTGATTCGGCGGTATTGTTGGATGAAGCGGCCCGGACCAACCTTACATGACCACGTTCATGAGACCGGTTCCACCGACACATGCAACTAGTTTTGCATAAGGTGGTTGGCGGGTGTCTGTTTCTCCTACTTTAGTTGAATCGAATTTGACTGCGGCCGGTCCTTGTCGAAGGTTAAAACAACAAATTTGATAAATCACCGTTGTGGTTTTGATGCATAGGTAAGAACGGTTCTTGCTAAAAGCCCGTAGCAGCTACATAAACTTGCAACAACAAACTAGAGGATGTCTAACTTTTTTTTGCAGGGCATGTTGTGATGTGATATGTTCAAGACATGATGTGATATACGTTATTGTATGGGATGATTATGTTTTGTAAAAGTTATCGGCAACTGGCAGGAGCCTTATGGTTGTCGCTTTATTGTATGAAATGCAAATTCCATGTAATTGATTTACTTTATCACTAAGCGGTAGCACCAGTTGTAGAAGCAATAGTTGGCGACATGACCACGACACTACGATGGAGATCAAGGTGTCAAGCCGGTGACGATGGAGATCATGACGATGCTTTCGAGATGGAGATCAAAAGCACAAGATGATGATGGCCATATCATGTCACATATTTTGATTGCATGTGATGTTTATCTTTTACACATCTTATTTTGCTTAGTACGGCGGTAGCATTATAAGATGATCCCTTAACTAAAATTTCAAGGTATAAGTGTTCTCCTTGAGTATGCACCTTTGCGACAGTTCTTCGTGCTGAGATACCACATTATGATCGGGTGTGATAGACTCTACGTTCACATACAACGGGTGCAAGACAGTTTTGCACATGCGGAATACTCAGATTAAACTTGACGATCCTAGCATGTACAGACATGGCCTCGCAACACTGGAGACCCAAAGGTCGAACGTGTGTCATATAGTAGATATGATCAACATAGAGATATTCACCATTGATGACTACTCCAACTCACGTGATGATCGGACATGGTTTAATTGATTTGGATCACGTATCATTTAGATGACTTGAGGGATCTCAATCTAAGTGGGAGTTCTTAAGTAATATGATTAACTGAATTTAATTTATCATGAACTTAGTCCTGATAGTTTTTGCATATCTATGTCGTAGATCAATGGCCCGTGCTACCATTCCCTTGAATTTTAATGTGTTCCTAGAGAAAGCTAAGTTGAAAGATGATGGTAGCAACTACACGGACTAGGTCCATAAATTGAGGATTATCCTCATTGCTGCACAGAAGAATTATGTCCTCGATGCACCACTAGGTGAAAGGCCTGCTGCAGGAGCAGATGCTGATGTTATGAGTGTCTGGCAAGCTCGATCTGATGACTACTGGATAGTTCAGTGTGCCATGATTTACAGCTTAGAATCAGGACTTCAAAGACGTTTTGAATGTCATGGACCATATGAGATGTTCCAGGAGTTGAAGTTAATATTTCAGGAAAATGCCCGAGTTGAGAGTTATGAAGTCTCCAACAAGTTCTATAGCTACAAGATGGAGGAGAGCAGTTCTGTCAGTGAACACATACTAAGAATGTCTGGATATCATAATCACTTGACTCAGCTGGGAGTTAATCTTCCAGATGATTGTGTCATTGACAGAGTTCTTCAATCATTGCCACCAAGATACAAAGGCTTCATGATGAACTATAATATGCAAGGGATGGAAAAGACTATTCCTGAGCTCTTCACAATGCTCAAAGCTGCGGAGGTAGAAATCAAGAAGGAGCATCAAGTGTTGGTGGTTAACAAGACCACTAGTTTCAAGAAAAAGGGCAAGGAAGAAGGGGAACTTCAAGAAGAATCACAAGCAAGTTACCACTCCCGGGAAGAAGCCCAAAGCTGGACCCAAGCTTGAAACTGAGTGCTTCTACTGCAATGGGACTGGTCACTGGAAGCGGAACTACCCTAAGTATTTGGCGGATAAGAAGGATGGCAAACTGAACAAAGGTATATTTGATATACATGTTATTGATGTGTACCTTACTAATGCTTGTAGTAGTGCCTAGGTATTTGATATCGGTTCGGTCTCTCATATTTGTAACTCAAAATAGGGACTACGTATTAAACGAAGATTGGTTAAGGATGAGGCACGATGCGCGTCGGGAATGGTTCCAAGGTCAATGCGATCGCCATCGGCACGCTACCTCTACATGTACCTTCGGGATTAGTTTTAGACCCGAATAATTGTTATTTGGTGCTAGCGTTGAGCATGAACATTATATCTCGATCTTATTTAGTGTGAGACGGTTATTCATTTAAATCAGAGAATAATGGTTGTTCTATTTATATGAGTAATATCTTTTATGGTCATGCACCCTTGAAGAGTGGTCTATTTCTGTTGAATCTCGATTGTGGTAATACACATATTCATAATATTGATGCCAAAAGATGCAAAGTTCGTAATGATAGTGCAACATATTTGTGGCACTACCATTTAGGTCATATTGGTGTAAAGTGCATGAAGAAACTCCATGCAGATGGACTTTTGGAATCACTTGATTATGAATCATTTGATACTTGCGAACCATGCCTCATGGGCAAGATGACTAAAACTCCGTTCTCTAGAACAATGGAGCGAGCAATGACTTTTTGGAAATAATACATACTGATGTATGCGGTCCGATGAGTGTTGAGGCTCGCGGCGGGTATCATTATTTTCTAACCTTCACAGATGATTTGAGCAGATATGGGTATATCTACTTAATGAAACACAAGTCTTAAACATTTGAAAAGTTCAAAGAATTTCAAAGTGAAGTGGAGAATCATCATAACAAGAAAATAAAGTTTCTACAATCTGATCACGGAGGTGAATATTTGATTTACGAGTTTAACCTTCATTTAAAACAATGTGGAATAGTTTCACAACTCACGCCATCTGGAACACCACATTGTAATGGTGTGTCCGAATGTCGTAACCGTACTTTAGATATGGTATGATCTATGATGTCTCTTACTGATTTACCACTACGTTTTGGGGTTATGCATTAGAGACAACTGCATTCACATTAAACAGGGCACCGTAAAAATCTATTGAGACGACACCGTATGAACTGTGGTTTGGCAATAAACCTAAGGTGTCATTTCTTAAAATTTGGGGATGCGATGCTTATGTCAAAAGGCTTAAGCTTGATAAGCTCGAACCCAAATCGGAGAAGTGCGTCTTCATGGGATACCCTAAGGAAACAATTGGGTACACCTTCTACCACAGATCTGAAGGCAAGATCTTTGTTGCCAAGAATGGAACCTTTCTAGAGAAGGAGTTTCTCTCAAAAGAAGTGAGTGGGAGGAAAGTAGAACTTGATGAGGTAATTGTATGTTCTCTCAATTTGGAAGGTAGCTCATCCGATAAATCCGTTCCCATGATGCCTACACCAACTAGAGAGGAAGATAATGATGATGATCATGAACCTTCATATCAAGTTAGTACTGAACCTCGTAGATCAACCAGAGCACGATCTGCACCAGAGTGGTATGGCAATCCTGTTCTGGAAGTCATGTTACTTGACCATGACAAACCTATGAACTATGAAGAAGCTATGATGAGCCTAGATTCCGATAAATGGCTTGAGGCCATGAAATCTGAGATAGGATCCATGTATGAGAACAAAGTGTGGACTTTGGTGGATTTGCCCGATGATCGGCGACCCATAGAGAATAAATGGATCTTCAAGAAGAAGACTGATGTTGATGGTAACGGTTACTGTCTATAAAGCTTGACATGTTGCAAAAGGTTTTCGACAAGTTCAAGGAGTTGACTTCGATGACACTTTCTCACCTGCAACGATGCTTAAGTCTGTCCGAATCATGTTAGCAAGTGCCACATTTTATGATTATGAAATCATGCAAATGGACGTCAAAAATGCATTCCTTAATGGATTTCTTAAAGAAGAGTTGTATATGATGCTGAAAGTGCAACTATCCCTGGGTGGTTTTGGTAATGATTAACAACATATAGCTCATTGAACTAATGCTATTTCAAGATGAATATTTCAGGAAAGTTCAATCATTGCCATGGCATGGATTAGGAATGTGGACCCCTCAAAATGCTAAGGACAAAGGATTGTCTCAAGCTCTAAAGCTCAAGACTCTACATTTTACTTTTAGTGATCCAAGATCACGTTGAGTCTGTAGGAAAAACCAATACTATTAAAAGGGGATGAGGTGTTGCTTAATGGCTTGCTTGCTCAAAATGCTTTGTGATATGCTCCAAAAACCCTCAACCACTTTCTCATATCCACATATGTCCCAAACCAAAAGTCAAACTCGGCCCCACCGATTTGATCCATCTGGCGCCACCGAGTTCATTTGACATAGCCACTGCCAAAAACCCTAGTCACTTCGGTCCCACTGATAGGTATCTTGGTCTCACCGAGATGGGATTGCAAACTCTCTGTTTCCCTTCGTAACGTTTCCATCTAACCAAGATGAGCGATCGGTCCCACCGAGTTCGCAATGCAAACTCCATGTTTCCCTTTCATAACATTCCGGTCCCACCAAGATGAGCGAATCGGTCCCACCGAGTTTGCCTGACCAACTCTCTGGTTAGCTAAATACCAAAGTCGGTCCCACCGAGTTTTCATAATCGGTCTAACCGAGATTAGGTTATGCCCTAACCCTAATGAAATCGGTCCCACCGAGTTGACATGTCGGTCCCACCGAAATGCCTAACGATCACATTATGAACTAAATCGGTCTGACCGAGTTTTATGATTCGGTCTCAGCGAGTTTGGTAAATTGTGTGTAACGGTTAGATTTTATGTGGAGGCTATATATACCCCTCCACCCTCTGCTCATTCGTGAGGAAAGCCATAAGAACATGCCTACACTTCCAGCATTCATTTTCTAAGAGAGAACCACCTACTCATGTGTTGAGGCCAAGATATTCCAATCCAACCATATGAATCTTGATCTTGTGCCTTCCCCAAGTTGCTTTCTACTCAAATCATCTTTTCACCAAATCCAATCCTATGAGAGAGAGTTGAGTGTTGGAGAGACTATCATTTGAAGCAAAAGAGCAAGGAGTTCATCAACAACACACCATCTATTACCTTTTGGAGAGTGGTGTCTCCTAGATTGGTTAGGTGTCACTTGGGAGCCTCCGTCAAGATTGTCGAGTTGAACCAAGGAGTTTGTAAGCGCAAGGAGATCGCCTACTTCGTGAAGATCTACCCTAGTGAGGCAAGTCCTTCGTGGGTGATGGCCATGGTGAGATAGACAAGGTTGCTTCTTCGTGGACCCTTCGTGGGTGGAGCCCTCTGTGGACTCGCGCAGCCGTTACCCTTCATGGGTTGAAGTCTCCATCAACGTGGATGTGCGATGGCACCACCTATTGGAACCATGGATAAAAAATCTCCGTGTCAACATTGTGTTTGCCTCCTCAAACTCCTCCCTTTTACCTTCATATGCAATTGCTTTACATTCCGCTGCTATACTCTTAGAATTGCATGTGTAGGTTGATTGCTTCACTCGTGCTAAGTTGCTAAAATCTGCTAAGAACTAAAATTGGGATAAGTATAGATTTTTATTTGGTCAAGTAGTCTAATCACCCCCCCCCCCTCTAGACATACTTTTGATCCTACAGATGAAACTAGAAGGTTTTGTTGATCCTAAAGGTGCTAATAAAGTGTGCAATCTCCAGCTATCCATTTATGGACTAGTGCAAGCATCTCGGAGTTGGAATATACGCTTGGATGAGGTGATCAAAGCATATGGTTTTATACAGACTTTCGGAGAAGCCTATATTTACAAGAAAGTGAGTGGGAGCTCTGTAGCATTTCTAATATTATATGTGGATGACATCTTGTTGATTGGAAATGATGTAGAATTTCTGGATAGCATAAAAGGATACTTGAATAGAAGTTTTTCAATGAAAGACCTCGGTGAAGCTGCTTATATATTGGGCATCAAGATCTATAGAGATAGATCAAGACGCTCAATAGGACTTCCACAAAGCACATACCTTGACAAAGTTTTAAAGAAGTTCAAAATGGATCAGTCAAAGAAAGGGTTCTTGCTCGTGTTACAAGGTGTGAAGTTGAGTCAGACTCAAGGCCCGACCACTGCAGAAGATAGAGAGAAAATGAAAGTCATTCCCTATGCCTCAGCCATAGGTTCTATCATGTATCCTATGTTGTGTACCAGACCTGATGTGTGCCTTGCTATAAGTTTAGCAGGGAGGTTCCAAAGTAATCAAGGAGTGGATCACTGGACAGCGGTCAAGAACATCCTGAAGTACCTAAAAAGGACTAAGGATTTGTTTCTCGTTTATGGAGGTGACAAAGAGCTCATCATAAATGGTTACGTCGATGCTAGCTTTGACACTGATCCGGATGACTCTAAGTCACAAACCGGATACGTATTTTTATTGAATGGTGGAGCTGTCAGTTGGTGCAGTTCCAAGCAGAGCTTCGTGGTGGGATCTACGTGTGAAGCGGAGTACATAGCTGCTTCGGAAGCAGCAAATGAAGGAGTCTGGATGAAGGAGTTCATATACGATCTAGGTGTAATACCTAGTGCATCTGGTCCAATGAAAATCTTTTGTGACAATACTGGAGCAATTGCCTTAGCAAAGGAATCCAGATTTCACGAAAAGACCAAACACATCAAGAGACGCTTCAACTGCATCTGTGATCTAGCCAAGGAGGGAGACATAGAGATTTGCAAAATACATACGGATCTGAATGTGACAGACCCGTTGACTAAGCCTCTTACACGAGCAAAACATGATCAACACCAAGACTCCATGGGTGTTAGAATCATTACAATGTAATCTAGATTATTGACTCTAGTGCAAGTGGGAGACTGAAGGAAATATGCCCTAGAGGCAATAATAAAGTTGTTATTTTATATTTGCTTATTCATGATAAATGTCTATTATTCATGCTAGAATTGTATTAACCAGAAACTTGATACATGTGTGGATACATAGACAAAACACCGTGTCCCTAGTATGCCTCTACTTGACTAGCTCGTTAATCAAAGATGGTTAAGTTTCCTAACCATAGACAGGTGTTGTGATTTGATGCACGGGATCACATCATTAGGAGAATGATGTGATGGACAAGACCCATTCATTAGCTTAGCATTATGATCATTCAGTTTTATTGCTACTACTTTCGTCATGTCAAATACATATTCCTTCGACTATAAGATTATGCAACTCCAGAATACCGGAGGAATGCCTTGTATGCTATCAAATGTCACAATGTAACTGGGTGATTATAAAGATGCTCTACAGGTATCTCCGAAGGTGTATTTTGGGTTGGCATAGATCGAGATTAGGATTTGTCACTCCGAGTATCGGAGAGGTATCCCTGGGCCCTCTCGGTAATGCACATCATAAGAAGCCTTGCAAGCAAAGTGACTAATGAGTTAGTTGTAGGATGATGCATTACGGAACGAGTAAAGAGACTTGCCAGTAATGAGATTGAACTAGGTATGAAGATACCAATGATGGAATCTCGGGCAAGTAACATACCGATGACAAAGGGAATAACGTATGTTGTCATAATGGTTCGACCGATAAAGATCTTCGTAGAATATGTGGGAGCCAATATGAGCATCCAGGTTCCACTATTGGTTATTGACCGGAGAGGTGTCTCGATCATGTCTACATAGTTCTCGAACCCATAGGGTCCACACGCTTAACGTTTGATGACGATTTTGTATTATATGAGTTATGTGATTTGGTGACAGAATGTTGTTCGGAGTCTGGGATGAGATCACGTACATGACGAGGAGTCTTGAAATGGTCGAGAGGTAAAGATTAATATATAGGACGATAGTATCTGGACACCGGAGGTGTTCCAGGGTTACCGGGTACGTATCGGGTCACCTGAAAGGGGTTCCGAGCACCCCCGACAAAGATATGGGCCTAATGGGCCAAGAGGGGAAACGCAGCAGCCAGCTTGGGCTGCTGCGCCCCCCATATAGCTGAACCTAGAGGGGAAGGAAAGAGGGGAAGAGAGAAAGGAAGGGGAGGGATTCGGCCTCCCCCTTCCTTCCCTCCTCCCACCTCCTTCCTTCCCCCTCCGGTAATTATTGTAAGGGTGGCGAATAGGACTAGGGCCCCAAGTACGATTCCTCCTACTTGGGCGCCCCTTGGCTTCTCCCTATCCCTCCAACCTATATATATGAAGGGGGGGTGCGTAGAACACACACCAATGATTATTAGCCATGTGTAGCGCCCCCCTCCATAGTTTATGCCTCCAGTCATATTCACGTAGTGCTGAGGTGAAGCACTGCGCGGATAACTTCACCATCACCATCACCATGTCGTCGTGATGACGTAACTCTTCTACTTCCTCGACACTCTGCTGGATCAAGAGTTCAAGGGACGTCATCAAGCCGAACGTGTGCAGAATCGGAGGTGTCGTATGTTCGGTACTTGATCGGTCGAAACGAGAAGAAGTTCGAATACATCAACCGCGTTGGCAAACGCTTCTGCTTTCGGTCTACGAGGGTATGTGGACACACTCTCCCCATCTCGTTGATATGCATCTCCTAGATAGATCTTGCATGAACGTAGGATTTTTTTTAAAATTGCATGCTACGTTTCCCAACAATATAAGCCATGGAAACTAGGAAACAAGCAAACTATGCATTTGAAAGTGCAACTATCCCTGGGTGGTTTTGGTAATTCCTAACAACATATATCTCATTGAGCTAATGTTATTTCAAGAAAAATATTTAAGGAAAGCTCAATGATTGGCATGGCATGGATGAGAAAAGTGGATCCCTCAAAATGCTAAGGACAAAAGGATTGGCTCAAGCTCAAAGCACAAGACTCTACATTTTCTATTTTAGTGATCCAAGATCACATTGAGTCTATAGGAAAAGCCAATACTATCAAGGAGGGATGAGGTGTTGCTTAATGGCTTTCTTGCTCAAAGTGCTTAGTGATATGCTCCAAAGCCGCCAACTACTTTCTCATATCCACATATGACCCAAACCAAAAGTCCAACTTGGCCCCACCGATTCCTTCTATCCTGCGCCACCGAGTTCAGATGCCATAACCACTGCCACAAACCCTAGTCAAATTGGTCTCACCGATAGTGATCTCGGTCTCACCGAGATGGGATTGTAATCTCTCTGTTTCCCTTTGTAATGTTTCGGTCAAACCAAGATGAGCAATGGGTCCCACCGAGATTGCAATGCAAACTCTCTGTTTCCGTTTCGTAATGTTTCAGTCCCACCGAGATGAGCGAATCGATCCCACCGAGTTTGGCTGACCAACTCTCTAGTTAGCTTATTACCAAAATCGGTCCCACCGAGTTTGAGTAATCGGTCTCACCGAGATTACATTATGCCCTAACCCTAACTATATCAGTCCCACCGAGTTGCATGTCGGTCCCACCGAAAACCCTAACAGTCACATTATTTGCTAAATCGGTCCGACTGAGTTTCACGATTTGGTCCCACCGAGATTGGTAAGTTGTTTGTAACGGTTAGATTTTGTGTGGAGGCTATATATACCCCTCCACCCACTCTTCATTCGTGGAGAGAGCCGTCAGAACGTGCCTACACTTCCAGCATTCATTTTTTGAGAGAGAACCACCTACTCATGTGTTGAGACCAAGATATTCCATTCCTACCATATGAATCTTGATCTCTAACCTTCCCCAAGTTGCTTTCCACTCAAATCTTCTTTCCACCAAATCCAAATCCTGTGAGAGAGAGTTGAGTGTTGAGGAGACTATCATTTGAAGCACAAGAGCGAGGACTTCATCATCAACACACCATTTGTTACTTCTTGGAGAGTGGTGTCTCCTAGATTGGCTAGGTGTCACTTGGGAGCCTCTGACAAGATTGTGGAGTTGAACCAAGGAGTTTGTAAGGGCAAGGAGATCGCCTAATTCATGAAGATCTACCCTAGTGAGGCAAGTCCTTCATGGGCGATGGCCATGGTGGGATAGACAAGATTGCTTCTTCGTGGACCCTTCGTGGGTGGAGCCCTCCATGGACTCGCGCAGCCATTACCCTTCATGGGTTGAAGTCTCCATTGATACGTCTCCAACGTATCAACTTTTCCAAACACTTTTGCCCTTGTTTTGGACTCTAACTTGCATGATTTGAATGAAACTAACACGAACTAACGCTATTTTCAGCAGAATTGCCATGATGTTGTTTCATGTGTAGAAAACAAAAGTTCTCGGAATGTCCTGAAAATCCACGGAGGCACTTTTTGGAAAATATAAAAAATACTGGAGAAAGAATCAAGACCAGGGGGACCACACCCTGTCCACGAGGGTGGGGGCGCGCCCTCCCCCCTGGGCGCGCCCCCCTGTCTAGTGGGCCCCCTGAGGCTCCGCCGACCTCAACTCCAACTCCATATATTTCGTCTCGTGGAGAAAAATCAGAGAGAAAGTTTCATCGCGTTTTATGATATGGAGCCACCGCCAAGCCCTAATCTCTCTCGGGAGGGCTGATCTGGAGTATGTTCGGGGCTCCAGAGAGGGTCATTCGTCGTCGTCGTCATCATGAACCATCCTCCATCACCAATTTCATGATGCTCACCGCCGTGCATGATTAATTCCATCGTAGGCTTGATGGACGGTGATGGGTTGCATGAGATTTACCATGTAATCAAGTTAGTTTTGTTAGGGTTTGATCCCTAGTATCCACTATGTTCTGAGATTGATGTTGCTATGACTTTGCTATGCTTAATGCTTGTCATTAGGGCCCGAGTGCCATGATTTCAGATCTGAACCTATTATGTTTTCATGAATATATGTGTGTTCTTGATCCTATCTTGCAAGTCTATAGTCACCTATTATGTGTTATGACTCGACAACCCCGGAGTGACAATAATCAAGATACTTCTCGGTGATGACCGTAGTTTGAGGAGTTCATGTATTCACTATGTGCTAATGCTTTGTTCCAGTTTCCTATTAAAAGGAGGCCTTAATATCCCTTAGTTTCCGCTAGGACCCTTATGCCACGGGAGGGTAGGACAAAAGATGTCATGCAAGTTCTTTTCCATAAGCATGTATGACTATTTACGAAATACATGCCTACATTACATTGATGAACAGGAGCTAGTTCTGTGTCACCCTATGTTATAGCTATTACATGAGGAATCGCATCCGACATAATTATCCATCACTAATCCATTGCCTACGAGCTTTTCACATCTTGTGATTCGCTTATTTACTTTTCCGTTGCTATTGTTACAATCACTACAAAACCCAAAAACATTACTTTTGCTACCATTACTTTTATTATCATACTACTTTGCTACTAAATACTTTGCTGCAGATACTAAGTTATCCAGGTGTGGTTGAATTGACAACTCAAATCCTAATACTCAAGAATATTCTTTGGCTCCCCTTATGTCGAATCAATAAATTTGGGTTGAATACTTTACCCTCGAAAGCTGTTGCGATCCCCTAAACTTGTGGGTTATCAAGACTAATTTCTGGCGCCGTTGCCGGGGAGCATAGCTCTACTCTCTGAGTCACTTGGGATTTATATTTGTTGATCACTATGAAGAATTTGAAAGACGCTAAAACCAAGATTTTGCCCTCAACTACGAGGGGAGGTAAGGAACTGCCATCTAGCTCTACACTACATTCTCCTTCTATTATTAGTAAACTTGCGACACCTAAACCTGCTACTGCTATGAACTCTGATATGTCGCATGTTATTGATGATGCCACTTCTGCTTTGCATGATAGTTATGATGAAACTACTTCTATGTGTGATACTACTTTGCCATTAGGTGAATTTCTTGATGAACAACTTACTAGGGCTAGAGAGAATGAAATTATTGAAGATGTTATTATTGATGATTGTGATGATGAAAATTCTCCCAATGATTATGAATTGCATGTTGTTCCTGAGGGTTATGTTATGAATGAAGAAGCTGCTAGAGCTATCTTTGCTTGCAATGATAGATATGATCTTAAGAAATTATTAGCTAAATGCAAGCAGCAATCTCTTATGCTAGAATGAAACCTGACCCTGCTTTTGCCACTTCACCTATTTGTGTTACTGATAAGGATTATGAATTCTCTATTGATCCTGAGATTATTACTTTAGTTGAAACTGATCCTTTTTATGGCATTGAATCTGAAACTGTTGTGGCACATCTTACCAAGTTGAATGATATAGCTACCCTGTTTACTCATGATGATAAATCCCACTATTATTATATCCTTAAGATATTTCCGTTCTCGTTAAAGGGTGATGCTAAGACTTGGTACAATTCTCTTGCACCTGGTTGTGTGCGTAGTCCCCAGGATATGATTTATTACTTCTCTGCTAAATATTTCCCTGCTCATAACAAGTTGCCTTGCGGGAAATATATAATTTTGTGCAAATCAAAGAAGAGAGTCTCCCACAAGCTTGGGGAGGCTTCTCCGATTACTTAATGATTTGCCTGATCATCCTCTCAAGAAAAATGAAATACTTGATATCTTTTATAATGGACTAACCGATGCTTCCAAGGACTACTTGGATAGTTGTGCTGGTTGTGTTTTCAGGGAAAGAACAGTCGATGAAGCTGAATTACTATTGAATAATATGTTGACTAATGAAAATAATTGGACTCTTTCTGAGCCAATTCCTGAAGCAATTCCTGAACCAATTGAGCCAACTCCTGAGCCTATTCCTAAACCCACTCCGAAGAAGAGAGGTGTTTTATTTCTCATTCCCGGAGATATGCAAGAGGCAAAGAAATAAATGAAAGAAAAAGGTATTAAAGCTAAAGATGTTAAGAATTTACCACCTATTGAAGAAATACATGGTCTTAATATACCACATGTTGAAGAACCACATTCTCTTGATAACCCGACACAGGTAGTAAAGGTAAATTCTCTCTATAGATATGATAAAGTTGAAATTCCCTCTACTAAATTTCATAGCCCATGCTTAGATGAATTTGATGACTTTATGGCTAGACAAGAAAGTTTTAATGCTTATGTTGGTAGAGAGTTAAAGAATAATGCTTTCGAGATAGGACGCGTGAGCGATAATATGGATAGAGTCAAAGGTGAACTTAAACTCATTAGCAAATATACTTCTATGGTTGCTACTCAAGCTGAGCAAGTACTTAAAGCTCAAAATGAATTGCTTGATGAATTAAATAATAAAAATGACTTTGCTGTTAGAGTGGCTACTAGAACTGGTAGAATGACTCAGGAACCTTTGTATCCTGAAGGCCACCCTAAGAGAATCGAGCAAGATTCTCAGAGAAATAATTTAGAAGCACCTAGTTCTTCCAAAAAGATGAAAAAGAAAAATGATAGGACTTTGCATGCTTCTAGTAAACCTACTATAGACACACCTGAGAATACTAATGATATTTCTATTTTTGATGCTGAAACACAATCAGGTGATGAACATGAACCTAGTGATAATGTTAATGACAATGCTCATGTTGATGCTCAACCTTGCAAAAATAATGAAGTAGAGGTTGAACCTGCTGTTAATCTTGATAACCCACAATCAAAGAATCAACGTTATGAGAAGAAAGATTTTGTTGCTAGGAAGCACGGTAGAGAAAGAGAACCATGGGTTCAGAAACCCATGCCCTTTCCTCCTAAACCAAGACAAAGGATGATGAGGATTTTGAGCGCTTTGCTGAAATGATTAGACCTATCTTCTTATGTATGCGCTTAACTGATATGCTCAAAGTAAATCCTTATGCTAAGTATATGAAGGATATCATCACAAATAAAAGAAAGATACCAGAAGCTGAAATTTCCACCATGCTTGCTAATTACACTTTTAAGGGTGGAATACCAAAGAAACTTGGAGACCCGGGGGTACCAACTATACCGTGCTCCAGTAAAAGAAATTATGTTAGAACTGCTTTATGTGGTCTTGGAGCCGGTGTTAGTGTTATGCCTCTCTCTTTATATCGTAGACTTGAATTGAATAAGTTGACACCTACCGAAATATCTTTGCAAATGGATGATAAATCAACTGCTATACCTTTCGGTATTTGTGAGGATGTGCCTGTTGTGGTTGCAAATGTCACTATTTTAACAGACTTTGTTATTCTTGAAATACCCGAGGACAATAGTATGTCAATTATCCTTGGTAGACCTTTTTTGAATACTGCAGGGGCTGTTATTGATTGCAACAAAGGCAATGTCACTTTTCATGTTAATGGTAATGAGCATACGGTACATTTTTCCGAGGAAACAATCTCAAGTTCATAGCATCAATTCTGTTGGAAAAGTTCTGACTATTATTATTGGAGGTTTTGAATTTCCTCTCCCTACTATCATGAAAAAGTATGGTATTCTTATTATTGGGGATTTTCATATCCCCGTTGAGGTAACTTAGTGTTATTCGAAATTTCTCTGGTTCCGTGTTATTCGGAATGAGTTTGTTAACAAGACTTGATCAACCTTGTTAGTGGATTCATTTTGATGAGCATGAGATGCATGAAACTAGAAGGCACAACCTTCTATACCCTCTTTTTACTTTCTGTTATTTAGAATAAATAAAGCAAAAATAATACTATCTGTTTGTTTTCTGAATTATCTGTGCATTAGAAAATATCCCGAAAATAAAAGTGCTCCAAATCCCTGCAAATTTAGTATGATTTTTATGGATTATTTGAGGATTTTAGGCACTGAAATCACTACAGGAGCGGAAAGCACCAGGCCACGAGAGTGGAGGGCGCGCCCACCCCCCTGGGCATGCCCCCCTGTCTCGTGGGCCCCTGGTGGCCCCCCTCCACTTATGCCAGCACCCACACACTTCATCTTCTACCCAAAAAAATCTCCATCCAGTTCTAGCTCATTTTGCTGCGATTTTCGATCTCCTTGCTCAAAGCTCCGTTCACAAAACTGCTTTGGGAGATTGTTGCTTGGTATATATGTGACTCCTCCATTGGTACAAAGAGTTTTTGTTCTAGTGCTTTATTCATTGCAAATTTTTGCTGCATAGGTGTCCATGTTCTTGAGCTTGCATGTTGAATTTACGAGGTCCCAAGCAATTCTAATGCATGATATAGGCTCTAGGCACTTGTAGCAGTAGTTGCTACGAATCTTGTTTAGTTTTATTCACTTTTATTTTGAAGTTACTAAAATTTCAGAAATTTTTCAGAAAAAGAATTATGTCTAGGAGATTGTACCAAGGTGGTTCCTCGGTAAAGAAAGGTGCTATGCGTGAGCAAGATGTTGAATTACTGAGGGACGCGGATGTACGAGCTTGTGAGTGGCCATCCGATGATTTTATGGTCAGAGCAGGCTTTAAGGAGGAATTTGATGCTTATGTGCGTAATGCTGAGCTAGAGGACTTCTTACAAGATAAGTGTCCTCGGTAATATCAATTGACTGATTCCTTTGTGCGGAGGTTTAAATATAATTGTACGCGTAATTCTCCTTGTGTCCTATGTGATATTTATGATACATCTTATACCATGGACTTAGAGGATTTTACAACTGCTTGCAAACTTCCACAGTGGGGTAATATTAATGATCCTCACAAATCTGAATTTAGAGATTTCCTCGCTAGTATTATTGTGGGAGAATCCAGGGACATAGCACATGCTACCATAGGGAGCATTCATTTTCCTGCTATACATTATTTTGCTCTCTTCATTGGTAGATGCATTAACGGTAAAGATCTCTTGACTGGATCTCTTTTACCATGAATTACAATGTTTAGTCAGTCCTTGATCTTTAAAGGTGCTCTGCATTTATGCTTTGCGGTCTCAGAAAGGGCTAGCGAGATACCATTTTGTTATATCATGTTATAATTGTTTTGAGAAAGTGTTGTCATCCGAGTTTTATTATTATGGCTCACTAGCTGATTATGCTATTGATATGAGTAATTGTTAGACCTAAGTGTTATTGTGAGTATGGTTAGTTCATAATATTTGCTGAAACCTGAATGCTGGCCTTGCAAGTTTACAATAACAAGAGCAAACAGAGTTTGTATAAGTTTTTTTTATCACTTTCAGTTTATCAACTGAAATGCTTGAGGACAAGAAGAGGTTTAAGCTTGGGGGAGTTGATACGTCTCCAACGTATCTACTTTTCCAAACACTTTTGCCCTTGTTTTGGACTCTAACTTGCATGATTTGAATGAAACTAACCCGGACTGACGTTGTTTTCAGCAGAATTGCCATGATGTTGTTTCATGTGTAGAAAACAAAAGTTCTCGAAATGTCCTGAAAATCCACGGAGGCACTTTTTGGAAAATATAAAAAATACTGGAGAAAGAATCAAGACCAGGGGGCCCACACCCTATCCACGAGGGTGGGGGCGCGCCCTCCCCCCTAGGCGCGCCCCCCTATCTAGTGGGCCCCCTGAGGCTCCGCCGACCTCAACTCCAACTCCATATATTCCGTCTCGTGGAGAAAAATCAGAGAGAAAGTTTCATCGCGTTTTACGATACGGAGCCACCGCCAAGCCCTAATCTCTCTCGGGAGGGCTGATCTGGAGTCTGTTCGGGGCTCCAGAGAGGGGGATTCATTGTCGTCGTCATCATCAACCATCCTCCACCACCAATTTCATGATGCTTACCGCCGTGCGTGAGTAATTCCATCGTAGGCTTGCTAGACGGTGATGGGTTGGATGAGATTTACCATGTAATCAAGTTAGTTTTGTTAGGGTTTGATCCCTAGTATCCACTATGTTCTGAGATTGATGTTGCTATGACTTTGCTATGCTTAATGCTTGTCACTAGGGCCCGAGTGCCATGATTTCAGATCTGAACCTATTATGTTTTCATGAATATATGTGTGTTCTTGATCCTATCTTGCAAGTCTATAGTCACCTATTATGTGTTATGATCCAACAACCCCGGAGTGACAATAATCGGGATACTTCTCGGTGATGACCGTAGTTTGAGGAGTTCATGTATTCACTATGTGCTAATGCTTTGTTCCGGTTCTCTATTAAAAGGAGGCCTTAATATCCCTTAGTTTCCGCTAGGACCCCGCTGCCAAGGGAGGGTAGGACAAAAGATGTCATGCAAGTTCTTTTCCATAAGCACATATGACTATTTACGGAATACATGCCTACATTACATTGATGAACTGGAGCTAGTTATGTGTCACCCTATGTTATAGCTATTACATGAGGAATCACATCCGACATAATTATCCATCACTGATCCATTGGCTACGAGCTTTTCACATCTTGTGCTTCGGTTATTTAATTTTCCGTTGCTATTGTTACAATCACTACAAAACCCAAAAACATTACTTTTGCTACCGTTACTTTTATTATCATACTACTTTGCTACTAAATACTTTGATGTAGATACTAAGTTATCCAGGTGTGGTCGAATTGACAACTCAACTGCTAATACTCAAGAATATTCTTTGGCTCCCCTTGTGTCGAATCAATAAATTTGGGTTGAATACTTTACCTTCGAAAGCTGTTGCGATCCCCTATACTTGTGGGTTATCATCCATCAACGTGGATGTACGATAGCACCACCTATCGGAACCACGACAAAAACACCCGTGTCTCCAATTGCGTTTGCCTTCTCAAACTCCTCCCCTTTACCTTCATATACAATTGTTTTACATTCCGCTGCTGTACTCTTAGAATTGCATGTGTAGGTTAATTGCTTGACTTGTGCTAACTTGCTAAAATCTGCCAAGAACTAAAATTGGAAAAAGGCTAGATTTTTATTTGGTCAAGTAGTCTAATCGCCCCCCTCTAGACATACTTTTGATCCTACAAGTGGTATCAGAGCTTTGGTCTCCATTTGCTTTGATCTCCATAGCTTTTGGTGATCATAGCCTTGGTTTCACAACCTAGGAGAGTCTGGCGTCTAGCGAGGGAAATTACCACCGTAGAGGTCCTTACTTTGATGGTACTAATTTTGCTAGTTGGAAGCATAAGATGAAAATGCATATTCTTGGACATAACCCTGCCGTTTGGGCTATTGTGTGTATTGGCTTGCAAGGTGAATTCTTTGATGGGAGAGAACCAAACCGTGAAGCTACCGCAGAAGAGTTGAAGATGTTGCAATACAATGCTCAAGCTTGTGATATCCCCTTCAACGGATTGTGCCCCGAAGAATTCAACAAAATCAACCGTCTTGAGAATGCAAAGGAAATTTGAGATACATTAATTGATATGCACGAAGGTACTGACTCCATCAAGGAATCCAAGTTGGATGTGCGTCAAAGTCAGCTTGACAAGTTCAAAATGAAGGATGCTGAAAAGGTGTCGCTGAAATGTAGTCTAGGCTTGCTCTTATCACAAATGAGATTGCCGGCTTAGGAAGTGAAGAGATGACCGACAAATTCATCATCAAGAAGATCCTAAGAGCTTTGGATGGAAAATATGATACCGTGTGCACATTGATCCAAATGATGCCAAATTACAAAGATCTCAAGCCAACGGAAGTCATTGGAAGAATTGTTGCTCATCAGATGTCACTCAAGGATAAGGAGGAGCTCCACAACAAGTCAAATGGTGCTTACAAAGCCTCATGTGAAGCTCCCACATCATCAAGTGAGAAACAAACCTTCAATGAAGAATTGATCCTAATGGTGAAGAACTTCAACAAGTTCTACAAGAGTAGAAGCAAGGAAAGAAGTTCCAAGTCAAGGTCCTACAATGACAAAAGATCTTCTAGTCGTGAGCATAATTGCTACAATTGTGGAAGACCCAGACACTATTCCAATGAGTGTACGGCACCCTACAAAAGAAGAGAAGATTCTCCAAAAAGAAGAAGTAGAACAGAAGAATCACCATCAAGAGAAAGAAGGAGTAGAGATAATCGTTATGAACGAAGAACATCCCGGAGAAGCAAGGATTCGAAAAGGAAGGACAAGTCATCAAGGAGCTACACAAAACGAAGACATCAAGATCATGTTGGTGAATGGGTATCCGGCTCCGACTCCGACAATCACTCCGAGAGAAGCTATCACTCCGACTCTGAATATACTCAAGATGAAGGTGTTGCCGGTCTAGCACTTGTGTCTACCAACTCCTACGACATATTTGATCCACCAAATGAAGGACTTGGAAGATGCTTCATGGCTAAAGTCCCAAAGGTATCAGACCCCGAGTATGTTGATTTCAATAGTTACGAAGATGACTTGTTAGGTGATGATGATTTACTTGTTGACAACTCTAGTGATGAATACTATGATGAAACGTCAATTAATCGTGCTAATCAAGATAAAACGAATGACAGTGATAAGGAGAAGATTGAGCTCCTAACTAAAGAACTAAACACTCTTAAGTTAGCTCATGAAACTATCTTAGGATATCATCGAGAACTTTTAAGGACTCATGAGAAGTTACGCTTTGAAAAGCTCAACTTTGAGCAAGAGCATGAGTTCTTAAAAGCAATCAATGATGATCTTCACAAGAAAAGTTCTTCTTACATTGCCAAGCGTTACTCTTATCTACTTACATGCCTCAAGTCAAGTCTAGTATCAAGAACAAGAAAGATTCTTCCTCTAGTAGTAACAATAATCATGTTAAATCCAATGTTGTTGCTTCTATTAGTTCTATTGATTCCACTAATGATTCTCTTAGCCAAGCTACACTTGAGCAAGAAAATAGCCTTTTGAAGGGAATTATGGAGAAAGGTGTTTACAAGAGCCTTGCTGGGAGTAAGCAATTCAAGGAAATTGTACGCAAGCAAGGAAGGCACCGGAAGAACCAAGGTGTTGGTTTTGAACGAAAGTTCAGTGCCAATGGAGTTGAGTGGGAAGAAGTTCAATACCCCAAGACGAAGTTTGTTCCTCAACAAGAGAAGTATGATCCTACTTATTTCAAAGGGACACAAGCTCAAGATGATCTTCCACCACAAGACCACAAGCAAGAAGGCAAGGACAAGCTTGAAGAGGATATTGATGCATTTGAAGAAGCTCCTAAGGCCTTAGTCAAGTGGGTTCCCAAGACTACATCAAGTTCTAATTCATCAAGTTCGACTACGACTCCAAGGATTCCCATCAAGATGATGTGGATCCCGAAGAAGAAGAACTAGAGAGTTCTTCAGGGTGACTCCGCTAACAAACTTCACTTATATCATTTTGGCAAGAACAAGTGCAATCAACTTCCACATCTTGCACTAGTTCAAGGAGTTACAAACCCTCTTGTTGGTAAGACAAGGGACAAGGTAACCTAATGCTTTCATGGACATCATCTTGTGTGTGCATCACTCTATGTCTATGGATATCCTTGTGTGTTCCTTGTGGGACTAACCCGTGTAGGTATTGAAAGTGCAACTCACTCCAAAGGATTGCTCCAAATGATCTACATCAACATTAAGCATCCACATCTTCAACACCTACATGAAGTCATCATCGACAAAACCCAAGGTTAGTTCATCGCTCTTAGGGGGGATCTCACATCTAGGGGGAGCTTTACTCTAAGAATTGAGCTAAAGCCACTCTAATGGTGTGAACACAACAATGCTTTATGTAAAAGTGGTAACCCCACTTGTGCTTAAACGATGAGTATGACCTATGATCAAATGTTCTCATTTGACTCCTAAGTCAATATACTCATATATAGATGACCTAGTCATTGCCAATTGCTTGATAGATGCTAGAATTTTTGTGTGTATGCTTTGTCACATATTTCATTTGCCATTTTATTGTGTGAGCATGTTGGGTGCATATTTTACACATTCGAGGACATCCACTTGTAGTTTTGATTGTTTGGTTTCTTTTTCTTTTGCCAAGTGGATGGACAAGAATGCCTAAGAACCTTCTCTAGCTATCTATGCTTTTCTTGTCTCAAACTCTTTTCATGCTATATCACAAAGTTTGATCAAGTCAGATTCTCTGTGTGAGGAGCACTCGGAGTCCCCGATTCGTCATAGACTTAAACTTCCAAAACCTCTTTGTGCGTTTTGGTCTGACCGATTCAATCTTTTTGGTGATACCTAGATCACTAAGTTGATCTAGGTTTTCAATCTCGGTGCAACCGATTTGAACTTTTCGGTCACACCGAGTTGCAGTAACTGCTTGCAGTAATGCATCTCGGTGCCACCGAGTTGTTCCACT
Source organism: Triticum dicoccoides (assembly GCF_002162155.2). Classification (NCBI taxonomy): domain Eukaryota; kingdom Viridiplantae; phylum Streptophyta; class Magnoliopsida; order Poales; family Poaceae; genus Triticum; species Triticum dicoccoides. The sequence goes on along the minus strand of NC_041389.1, from coordinate 380,796,123 downwards.
CGGTCACACCGACAGGGTCAGGCTATATATACCCCCGGGCCAAAATTTGGAAATTTTTCCAAAACCCTTCGCCAACGCACAGCCTGCTCTGCCTCTTCGGGTCTTCGGATCGTCCTCCTCGTCGCCAGCGACCTCCCGCTGCTGGTCTCCGCCGCCGTCAACGGGATTGTGCTCCGCCGTTGTCGCCGTAGCAAATCCATCGCCACATTAGGTTATGGATTTGAACTTTGTGCTATTCTTAACTCCGATTCCTAGCACATTGCATTGCCATGAATCTTGCCACGTTTGAAATCTTCCTATCTAGCGAAACTACTCTGTAGATTAGTCTTGGATTGAAAATTTAGGGTTAGGTTTTCGCCAAATTCATCTCGGACCGACCGAGTTGTAGAAATCGGTCTCACCGATCTGGCTCAGGCCATTGCACATGTGGTTCTCGGTCTGACCGAGAATTGCAAATCGGTGTGACCAAGATCGATTCTTTGTGAAACCCTAGCAGTCTAGGTGCCACCGAACTGTGACTCGGTCTGACCGAGTTGACTAGCTTAGGTTCCAAAAGTTGCTTCGGTATCACCGAGTTTACAAATTGGTAGCTCCGAAATGCTTTCTGTGGAAATCTAAAACTAAGTTTTTGACTCAATTTTTGTAAAAACCTCTGTGCTTTGTGATACTCATCTACTCTACCTCGTCTACATCTATTCACAGGGTCTGCTATCAGAGTTTGCATTATGTCAGATCAGAGTGACAGTCAGAACTAGTCTAAGGAGGAAGTTCACATGAGTGAGGGCACTAGTCCCTCTAGCAGTTATGATGAGGGTAGCAGAAGCACACCTAGCAATTTGCCAAAGGCAGCCACCAGGGCAAGGAAGAAGAAAACCTCAGATTCTGAAGATGAGGACTATGTGGCTGCTGTGGATGAGGCTACTTCTAAGAAGAAGGTGTTGAAGAAGGAATATGGCACAACTGCATCCACTAAGCCACGAATGCAAAAGAAGGCACCTGCCAGGAGAATTCCCACTTCCAAACCTAGGAAGGTTGCCACTGGTGAAACTAGGAAGTTCACCATTGAGTCTGATGATAAAGCTGCTGGCCAAGATAAGAATAAGAAGAAGAGAGTCAGAACTACTACTGCCAAAGTACTTGGCAAGCCCTCTATGAGGAGAGACTCTGAAGAAGAAGAGGAAGAGGTTGCTGCACCAGCACCTAAAGCTCAGAAGCTGATGGGAGATATTATAAGATCAGGGGCTGCTCCACCTAAGCCCAAAGATGCTCCCAAGGCTGCTGCTCCTAAGCCCAAGTCTGCACCTAAGAGGAACACTAGGAGTATTCCAGCTGAAGAGAAGAACAAGGTCCCAGTGCCTGAAGCTGCTGAAGAAGATGAAGATTCACTTGTCTTGAGAAAGTTGAAGCCCAAGATTCCTGATCATAATGATGCTCATCTAGTTGCAGAAGATATGAAGCTCGGGAAGGATGCAGGTCTGAGACTGTGGAGACAGACTGATCCCTATGCTGTCAAAAGAAGAACTGTAGTGGACTACAGGTTCCACACTAAGGAACAGCAAGATTTCTATGAGACAGTGTTGCTTGACAAGAAGCCCATAGTATGTGACATGAGATGGGTTGACTGGGAGTACATCAGGAAGAATGAAGAGCACTATCCAGGAGTGTATGGCAGCTTCAATGCTTGTGGAGTAGATGACTTTGTTGGCAACAAGCTCACCAAGTGGAATGATGATCTCATTATGCAGTTTTACTCCACAGCTCATTTCTACCCAGATGGGAAGATAGTTTGGATGTCAGAGGGTACTAGGTACCAATCAACAGTTGAAGAATGGTCTGAGTTGATAAATGCTTGATACGTCTCCAACGAATCTATAATTTTTCATTGTTCCATGCTATTATATTACCCCTTTTGGATGTTTATGGGCTTTATTTTACACATTTATATCATTTTTGGGACAAACCTACTAACCGGAGGCCCAGCCCGTATTGCTGTTTTTTTGCCTATTTCAGTATTTCGAAGAAAAGGAATATCAAACGGAGTCCAAACGGAATGAAACCTTCGGAAGCGTGATTTTTGGAACGAACGTGATCCAGAGGACTTGGAGTGCAAGTCAAGAAGCAATCGAGGCGGCCAGGAGATAGGAGGGCGCGCCCACCCCTCCTGGGTGTGCCCCTGTCTCCTGGGCCCCTCGAGCGGCCACCGATGTACTTCTTCCTCCTATATATACATACGTACCCCGAAAACATCCGGGGAGCCAACGAAAAAACAATTTCCACCGCTGTAACCTTCTGTATCCGTGAGATCCCATCTTGGAGCCTTCGCCGGCGCTCCGCCGGAGGGGGAATCGACCATGGAGGGCTTCTACATCAACACCATAGCCCCACCGATGAGTTGTGAGTAGTTTACCACAGACCTTTGGGTCCATAGTTATTAGCTAGATGGCTTCTTCTCTCTTTTTTGATCTCAATACAATGTTCTCCCCCTCTCTTGTGGAGATCTATTCGATGTAAACTCTTTTTGCGGTGTGTTTGTCGAGATCCGATGAATTGCGGGTTTATGATCAAGTTTATCTATGAGAAATATTTGAATCTTCTCTGACTTCTTTTATGTATGATTGAGTTATCTTTGCAAGTCTTTTCAAATTATCAGTTTGGTTTGGCCTACTAGATTGATCTTTCTTGCCATGGGAGAAGTGCTTAGCTTTGGGTTCAATCTTGCGGTGTCCTTACCTAGTGACAGCAGGGGTTGCAAGGGACATATTGTATTGTTGCCATCGAGGATAAAAAGATGGGGTTTATATCATATTGCTTGAGTTTATCCCTCTACATCATGTCATCTTTCTTAATGTGTTACTCTGTTCTTATGAACTTACTGCTCTAGATGCATGCTGGATAGCAGTCGATGTGTGGAGTAATAGTAGTAGATGCAGGCAGGAGTCGGTCTAGTTGTGGCGGACGTGATGCCTATATACATGATCATGCTTACATAATCTCATAATTATTCGCTTTTCTATCAATTGCTCGACAGTAATTTGTTCACCCACCGTAATACTTATGCTATCTTGAGAGAAGCCACTAGTGAAACCTATGGCCCCCGGGTCTATCTTTTACCATATAAGCTTTCAATCTACTTTTATTTGCATCTTTACTTGTTGCATCTATATTATAAAAGACCAAAAATATATTTATCTTATCATACTATCTCTATGAGATCTCACTTTCGCAAGTGGCCGTGAATGGATTGACAACCCCTTTATTGCGTTGGTTGCGAGTTCTTTGTTTGTTTGTGTAGGTGAGTGGGACTTTTGAGGAGCCTCCTACTGGATTGATACCTTGGTTCTCAAAAACTGAGGGAAATACTTATGCTACTATTGCTGCATCAACCTTTCGTCTTCAAGGAAAACCAATGCAAGCTCAAGATGTAGCAATGTTGCAAAAGAGAATGAGGATGACTTGGATGTCTATGCCAAGAAGAAAAAAGACCACAACTCTATGGCTCACATGTACAGAGAGATCCTCGATGCTGCAATAGAGACACATAAGTTTGGATCTGTACATTACCTGTTGTTAGGGTTGCCTACTATCAACTGGATCTTAAGGCACACTTTGCCGCCCAAGTCAGGTGATCACAAGATGATCAGAGTCCATGCAATCAACTTGCTGCATATATTTGATGTGCCTCCGAAATTCAAAGTCATGAGCCTGATTGTGGAAACAATCAAAATGACTATTGCTGATCAGAAGAGGAGTTGTGGATATGCCCCACACATTCAGGAGCTCATAAACTCAAAGATGGGCACAGGCACATATCTTTTGGATAAGGACCACATGCCCATCTACCCTGATTTTGAGGACAACACCATTGTGATGGATGAGAATGAACCACCATCAGTGCAAGCACAAGAGAAGAAAGAGAAAGCAAGAGCTGAGAAAGCTGCTAAGATGCCAACTGCTGAAGAGGCATCTCAGATTTTCCTGAAGAGCAAGCAAGATCAGCTTGGCTACTGGATTGCCTCCACCTTGAGGATTGAGAAGGGCTTGGCCACCCTGACTCAAAACCAGGAGAGCTTGAAGAGAATCATAGAGCAGAATTTTTATGCTCTTGATGTCAAAGTTACTGAGATCCAAACTGGAGTTGAGAAACTTCAGGAGGATGTGGAGGAGAAGAAGGGCAAGTCTACTAAAGATTCTTTTGCTAGAGTGCCTAGAGGACAGAGATCTACTGTAGTGCCTATTCTAGACACCAGAGCTACATCATCTACACTAGCTACAGCTTCAGTGCCACCAGCTCCAGCACCCACTCCACCAGCTCCAGCTACATCAACAGAAGCCTTCGTCCTTGGATCCATCTCTACACCATCACATGAAGACCAAGCCTGAGAGTCATTTAGCACTATGCATTTTTGTGAACTTTTTGGTAACTTGTTGCCAAAGGGGGAGAAAAATGTATAGATCATAGGCTTCGAGAGAGAGTGTTGCTTTTGATCTCTCTTGTCTTTTTGTTGGTTGAACTTCGTTATTTGTGTGTTTGCTTGATACATTATGCCTTTTGTGAGATTCTTGGATGATCATGTGTTTGATCATATGCTATGGTACATTAATGCTTGTCATATGATATCTCTTATATCCTCATATGATCATTCACTTTGCTTGGTGATGAGTGCATGTGTTTAATTATCATCATTTTGAGTGCTCCACCAAGATGTATGTGACATAGAAGAGTGACCCATGATCCTAACTCATTGTGCATTTGCAATCCAAAGCAAATTTTAAATAATGCACAAATTTAGGGGGAGCTCTTACTTATCACATACTTCTCAAAGCGACGATGTTTTTCAATCTTATTATCATTTGTCGAAGCTTTGATTTATATGTTGTCATCAATTACCAAAAAGGGGGAGATTGAAAGTGCAATTATCCCAGGGTGGTTTCGGTAATTCCTAACAACATATATCTCATTGAGCTAATGCTATTTCAAGATAAATATTTCAGGAAAGCTCAATGATTGGCATGGCATGGATGAGAAAAGTGGATCCCTCAAAATGCTAAGGACCAAAGGATTGGCTCAAGCTCAAAGCACAAGACTCTACATTTTCTATTTTAGTGATCCAAGATCACATTGAGTCTATAGGAAAAGCCAATACTATCAAGGAGGGATGAGGTGTTGCTTAATGGATTTCTTGCTCAAAGTGCTTAGTGATATGCTCCAAAGCCCTCAACTACTTCCTCATATCCACATATGACCCAAACCAAAAGTCCAACTCGGCCCCAGCGATTCTTTCTATCCGGCGCCACCGAGTTCAGATGTCATAGCCACTGCCACAAACCCTAGTCAAATCATTCTCACCGATAGGGATCTCGGTCTCACCGAGATGGGATTGTAATCTCTCTATTTCCCTTCATAACGTTTTGGTCAAACCGAGATGAGCGATTGGTTCCATCGAGATTGCAATGCAAACTCTCTGCTTCCCTTTCGTAACGTTTCTGTCCCACCGAGATGAGCGAATCGGTCCCACCGAGTTTGCCTGACCAACTCTCTGGTTAGCTTATTACCAAAATCGGTCCCACCGAGTTTGAGTAATCGGTCTCACCGAGATTACATTATGCCCTAACCCTAACCATATCGGTCCCACCAAGTTGCATATCGGTCCCACCGAAAACCCTAACGGTCACATTATTTCCTAAATCGGTCCGACCGAGTTTCACGATTCGGTCCCACCGAGATTGTAAGTTGTGTGTAACTGTTAGATTTTGTGTGGAGGCTATATATACCCCTCCACCCACTCTTCATTCATGGAGAGAGCCATCAGAACGTACCTACACTTCCAGCATTCATTTTCTGAGAGAGAACCACCTACTCATGTGTTGAGACCAAGATATTCCATTCCTACCATATGAATCTTGATCTCCAGCCTTCCCCAAGTTGCTTTACACTCAAATCTTGTTTCCACCAAATACAAATCCTGTGAGAGAGAGTTGAGTGTTGGGGAGACTATCATTTGAAGCACAAGAGCAAGGAGTTCAGCATCAACACACCATTTGTTACTTCTTGGAGAGTGGTGTCTCCTAGATTGGCTAGGTGTCACTTGGGAGCCTCCGACAAGATTGTGGAGTTCAACCAAGGAGTTTGTAATGGCAAGGAGATCACCTACTTCGTGAAGATCTACCCTAGTGAGGCAAGTCCTTCATGGGCGACGGCATGGTGGGATAGACAAGGTTGTTTCTTCGTCGACCCTTCATGGGTGGAGCCCTCCGTGGACTCGCGCAGCCGTTACCCTTCGTGGGTTGAAGTCTCCATCAACATGGATGTACGATAGCACCACCTATCGGAACCACGACAAAAACATCCGTGTCTCCAATTGCGTTTGCCTTCTCAAACTCCTCCCCTTTACGTTCATATGCAATTGTTTTACATTCCGCTGCTATACTCTTAGAATTGCATGTGTAGGTTGATTGCTTGACTTGTGCTAAGTTGCTAAAATCTACCAAGAACTAAAATTGGGGAAAGGCTAGATTTTTATTTCGTCAAGTAGTCTAGTCACCCCCCTCCCTCTAGACATACTTCCGATCCTACAACATTGAAAACAGAATCTGTCAAAAACAAAATGGACTATAATGATCTGAAGAATCACCATACTTCTGCAACTCTAAAATCCTGAAAAAATAGGAAAACATAGATAATTTTTATATAAATCATCTATAAAAATTTCAGATCCAAATTACATTCCAATGAATTCTGGAAAATCCTGTACTGGGTGCAAAAGTTTCTATTTTTGCACAGAATCAAGTCAACTATCATTCACACTACCCCAAAGGCTTTACTTGGCACTTTATTGAAACAAAACCAACAAAACATGAATACTACATTATAATAATCATTTGAACACACAAAAACAGTAGGTAAACGTGTTGGGTTGTCTCCCAACAAGCAATTTTCTTTTATGCCTTTTAAGCTAGGCATGATGATTTCAATGATGCTCGCATAAAAGTAAAAATTGAAACAAAAAGAGACCATCATGAAGTATATGACTAGCACATTTAAGCCTAACTCACTTCCTATGCATAGAGATTTTGTGAGCAAACAATTCATGGGAACAAGAATCAACTAGCACAGGAAGGCAAAACAAGTGCAACTTCAAAACTTTCAACATAAAGAGAGAAAAGTTGATATTATTGATATATGTATGAGCATATCTTCCCCTCTCATAATAATTTTCAGTAGCATCATGAATAGATTCAACAATATAACTATCACATAAAGCATTCTTTTCATGATGCATAAGCATAGAAATTTTGTTACCCTCCACATAAGCACATTTATTCTCATCAATAGTAGTGGGAGCAAACTCAACAAAATAGCTATCATGTGATTGAAAATTAAAATCATGATGACAAGTTTCATGGTTATCATTATTCTTCATAGCATACATGTCATCACCATAATCATCATAGATAGCAACTTTATTGTCATAATCATTTGAAACCTCTTCCAAGATAGTGGAATCATCACTAAATAAATTCACGACCTCTCCAAATCCACTCTCATCATTGTAATCATCATAAAAGGAGGCATGTTTTCATCATCATAGTTTTTCTCATCAAAACTTAGGGCACTAAAAATATCATCTTCATCAAACATAGCATCCCCAAGCTTATGGCTTTGCATATCATTAGCATCATGGATATTCAAAGAATTAATACTAGCAACATTGCAATCATGCTCATCATTCATGGATTTTGTGCCAAACATTTTATTAAATTATTCTTCTATCAATTGAGCACAATTTTCCGATCCATCATTTTCATGAAAGACATTATAAAGTTGAATAATATGAGACCACCTCAATTCCATTTTTTACTTTAATTTTTATAAACCAAACTAGTGATAAAACAAGAAACTAAAAGATTTGATTGCAAGATATAAAGATATACCTTCAAGCACCCACCTCCCAAGAAAGGGCGCCAGAAAAGAGCTTGATGTCTACTATGAAACTTTATTCTTGTAGACCCGTGTTGGACCTCCAAGCGCAGAGTTTTGTTGGATAGTAGCAATTTTCCCTCAAGTGGATGGCCTAAGGTTTATCAATCTGTGGGAGGTGTAGGATGAAGATAGTCTCTCTCAAACAACCCTGCAACCAAATAACAAAAAGTCTCTTATGTCCCCAACACACCAAATACAATGGTAATTTGTATAGGTGCACTAGTTTGGCGAAGAGATGGTGATACAAGTGTAATATGGATAGTCCATATAGGTTTTTGTAATAAGAACAATAAAAAACAGCAAGGTAGCAATTGATAAAATGGAGCACAACTGGTATTGCAATGCTTGAAAATGAAGCCTAGGGTTCGTACTTTTGCTAGTGCAATCTCTCAACAATGCTAATCTAATTGGATCATATAACCATCCGTCAAAGTGTGATGAATAATCACTCCAAAGTTCTTATCTAGTGGAGAACATAAGAAGAAATCATGTGTAGCTATTCTTTCCGATCGATCTATCCAAGAGTTCGTACTAAAATAACACCAAGTTATTCTTTCCGATCGATCTATCAAGAGTTCGTACTAAAATAACACCAAGTTGTTCTTTCAATCGATTTATCAAGAGTTCACACTAAAATTACACCAAAGCAAATTCAGATTCATAATACTCAGTCCAACACAAAGAACCTCTAAGAGTGCCCCATGATTTCTATCGGAGAAACAAAAGTTGAGAACATGCATCAACCCCTATGCATAGATTACCCCAATATCACCTCGAGAATCCACGAGTTGAGTGCCAAAACATATCTCAAGTGAATCAATATAATACCCCATTGTCACCACATGTATTCATATGCAAGTCATATATCAAGTGCTCTCAAATCCATAAAAGTATTCAATCTGATAAGAATGAAATCTCAAAAGGGAAAACTCAATTCATCACAATAAGATAGAGAGGGGAAAACACCATATGATCCAACTATATTAACAAAGCCCGCGATACATGAAGATCGTGCCATCTCAAGACCACGAGCGAGAGAGAGAGAGAGAGAGATTAAACACATAGCTACTTGTCACACCCTGATTTTCATGGCACAACACTTAAGATGGTAAATCATGATAAAATGTGGTTTGACAAAAAAATTGAGTGTTTTGGACTTTGCCTTGATTGGATTTTGTCTGTTGTTTGCAAGTGCTCTAAAAATCAAATAAATCCTCCAACTCTTATACTCCTTCTCCTTGATCCAAAACTTCTTCCCAATGATCATGCCATGTGTATAGTACAGTATAGAATTTTCTTATAAAAATAATTTGGCCAAAAAGTATTTTCTAAATTTAGTTTTCCAAAACCCCTTGAATTGAGGTTTGCACTGCAAGTACTTGATTTGGGATATGAGAAATCTTTCAAAGAGTATTTTTGACTCCCATTACGTATAGGACTCCCATAAACCACAAAAATATAATTTTAAAAGTAATTTTCTTATTTTATTTAAAGGCTTTTTCTTTAGGCCAGAAATGTTCTTTAATAGGTTAAAATTATTTTTAATGGTTTCAAAATATTTGTGAAAATATAGGGAAACTCAGTGGACATATATTTTCCATATATAGGAGTTTCAACGCATGGTCATGTTCAAAATATTGGTCAAATCCCTCAAAAACCCTTTCTGGATATTTCAAGCTTTTGAAATATTTACAAAGGAAGTATTCTATAAAAATTCCAAGAAACTTCTAGCATGTCACAAATTCCCTCCAAACCATTTCTATCCATTTTGAAGTTTGAGCAACTTTACATTGCCAAAAATGTCCAAATGCTCTCGAACTTGGTGCACATGATCAAATGGTCTAATTATTCATCTAGACAAAATGGCACAAGTTGGAGAGAATGTTATCTTGATCAAAGTGCCACAAAACCCTCTTTGTCCAGAACCAAATTTGAACAACTTTACATTGCCATCTTTCTCCTTTTGCTCTCAACCTTTGTGGGCATGTTCTAAACCCTAAATTATGACACTACACCAAGTGGTGCATCAAGGATAATAGTTTTGAATGACTAGATCTTGGAGAACTCATTTCTGTTGATTTCTAGGGTTTACAAAAGTTGCATTGGCAACTTTGCCCAAATGGACTCGATATTGGTGGAATCTCTTATTTTCTCATACCATTTGACCCTGTCAAGCCTCATGACAAGAGGAGTTCATCTTCTTGCCCAAACCACAATCAAACACCTTTTGACAAAATTTACAACTCCATGTTTCAGCCTGTCGGCGTTCTGGGAACAGGGGTACCCAGACTTGCTTGCTTGTGGCCTGCGGTGTGGCTCAAGGAGGGCCCAGTATGGCCCATCTTCATGAACACAAGCTCAAGACCCTCGCGAGGGGCCAAGCCTCATAGGGCGGACGACAGGAAGCTTCCTCAGGCACCGCCTCATCAGACTGGCTCGCGAGGAGGCAGAGAGATCAAGGCAGGGTACCTCACAAGGTGACCATGACGCAAGCCATGATGACCGAAGCCAGGCGGGCGCCGGCCTACGTAGAGTCCTTCTTTCCTCTTTGGTGCAAAGGGGGCAAGAGCAGGCAAGAGTATCAAGCAAAGGCAACCATTTCGGTGCAACAAGACCAAGACCAGCAGAATGGCAGGATGGAGGTCATCGTGGAGCCCAAGCCGGCGTCATTGTCAGAGTCTTTGGCAGGCGAGGACCGACTTTAGTCAGGCTAAGTGTACTAGATGTTCCCCTTCAAAATGGCCAATTGCTGGCGCCCTTCCCGCTCAATATTCGGGAAGAGGACCAAGGCCTCGCTCTATAAATAAGGCTAGCCACCACAGTAGAAAGGGATCCGGATTCAATCCTTCCCAAGAGGCATCACCTCCACAAGAACTCATCCCCACGCGAGGCAGTTCTTCCTTTGTATTGTTCATCATCAGCCCCTGAGGCAATCCACCACACCACAAACTAGAGTAGGGTATTACACCACAATGGTGGCCCGAACTAGTATAAACCTCGTGTCCCTTGTGTTGTTCTTCGTGTAGTTTAGATCCTTGCGAGGCGATGAGACGTGAGTAGGTAGGAGGTGTGATCTCCGTGCGCAACCCAGAGTTCGAACCTTAAGGGTCTGCCAGAACCCGAAATCCGACATTTGGCATGCCAGGTAGGGGTACACCAGAATCCGCCTTCCGCCGCCCTGTGTTTCGCCGTCCGTCGCATCCATGTCAGACGCTCGTCAAGCCTGCGCCGAGCGTCGGGCCGCTCTCGCCACTCGCGCCACCCAGACGGCCCCCACCGGTGGATGCCCCCGCCGTTCCCCGCGCCTGTCGTCAACGCTGCCACCAGCCCGGTGAGGAACGAGCAGCAGGCGTCGTCCCTGCATCCTTCGTTGCGGCGAGAAGGCCGCACCGCCACCCCGTCGCGCTCCTGCGGACGCGCACGCCGCGCTGCTCCTGGCACAGGAGCTCCTGCACTACCGCCCCGTGGACGACCTCTACGACGAGTGGCTCGCCCGCATCACCAAGCTCGTCAACGCCACTGGGGGCTCCCCTGCGCCATCCCACTCGCTGCACCGCGCCCCTCCCTGTGCGGGCAACGAAGCTCCAGGGGCACCTCAGCTGCCTCCCCCTCAAGAAGGCGCCTTGGCCCCAAGGCGCGCGACCCCTGGACAGGACCCGCTCCGTCCGGCGCTAGCACAGCAAGAGAAGAGCTGCCAAGAGATCCCTCGTTCCCAAGAAGCTACACGTGTGCTCCCCGCACCGGCCCGTCACGACTGTGCTCCTTCTCCAGCACGCCAAGACCCCGCACTGCTCCTGGCGGCAGCGCACGGAGAATTCCAATATCAAGCTCTCCGTCACCAAAGGCCTCCTGTGGCCACGGCAGACTTCCGTGCCTTCACCGCCGAACTGCGTAGTGTGGCCGGGTCGGGCAAGTTCAAGCCAGATCTGGCCCCGCGCTATGACGACACGGCTGACCCTGCGGAGTTCCTCCAGCTCTATGAGCTAGGCATTGAAGCCGCCAACGGGGAGGAGAAGGTCATGGCGAACTAGTTTCCCATGGCGCTCAAGGACGGTGCCCGCACCTGGCTCCTGAACCTGGCTCCTGGCACGATTTCCTCCTGGGACGAGATGCGCACCCGCTTCATTGCCAACTTCCAAGGCACTCGCGACCGGCCCCTGGCCATGAGCGACTTGCGCCGCATCAAGCAGCAGCCAGGAGAGACCCTACAAAAGTTCATCCAGCATTTCAACAACACTCGCCTCAAGATCCCCAAGGTGTCTGAGGAGGCCATCATCTCAGCCTTGTCCGACGGTGTGCGTGACGTCAAGATGAAAGAGGAGCTTGTAATCCATGAAGACCTGTGCACCTCCCTGGAGCTATTCAATTTGGCGACCAAGTGCGCTAGGGCTGAGGAAGGGCGCCTTTCCCTCCTCGAGCTTCCGGCTGCTGACCCAGAAGAGAAGAAGCCCAAGGTCAAGGACGTGAAGCGCAAGGGGGCTGCCGTGCTTGTAGCAGAACCGGACACCAAGCGAGGCAGGGATCAGCCTGAGTCATCCAAGGGCAGCCGGTACTGTGTGTACCACGACCTCCACACCCACAACACCAACGAATGCCAAGAGCTCAGGGCTGTGCGGGATGTGCGTGCCGGCCGACGCCTCGAGCACAACGGTCGGGGCTATGGCCAAGCAGGAGGAAGAGGTGGAGGACGATGGGAAGACCGTGGCCCTCGCCAAGGGTGGTGTGACTGACCTCACGAGGACCGCTGGCAGGACCAGCCTCGCGAGGGAGGTTGGAGGGATCAGCCTCGCGAGGATCGCCCACAAGGCAACGCAGGCCTCCCTCCTATACCACCACAGCCAAGGAGGAATGAAGACCATCATCAGGACGAGGGGGCTGGGGGCTTCCAGGAGCCGCGTGCAATCGCTTACATCTTGGGCGGCGCTCAGGCCCCGTCCTCTGAGCGCATCTTCAAGCAGTTTGCTCGCGAAGTGAATGCATTCCTCCCCAAGCTCGAGGCCACGCGCCATCTCAGGTGGTCAGCGTGTGCCATCATGTTCAGCTCAGCGGATCAGCTCAAGTGCGCAGCCACAGCCGGAGTCCTCCCGATGCTTTGTTCCCCAATCATCAGCAATGTGAAAGTCACCAGGACCCTCATCGATGGCGGAGCAGGGCTCAATGTCCTGTCCGTCAAGACATTCAACAATCTCCAAGTGCCATACAATTAGCTTCAGCCAACCAAGCCTTTCTCAGGAGTCACTGATGGTTCTTCTATTTTGATAGGGCAGGTCCGCCTTCCTGTTACCTTCGGGAAGCGCGACAACTACCGCACTGAGCTCATTGACTTCTGTCGGTGTCAAAACCGCCGGATCTCGGGTAGGGGGTCCCGAACTGTACGTCTAGGCGGATGGTAACAGGAGACAAGGGACACGATGTTTTACCCAGGTTCGGGCCCTCTTGATGGAGGTAAAACCCTACGTCCTGCTTGATTGATATTGATATTGTGGATGTTTACAAGAGTGGATCTACCACGAGATCAAGGAGGCTAAACCCTAGAAGCTAGCCTATGGTATGATTGTAAGGGTTGTTGTTGTCTTGTCCTACGGACTAGAGCCATCCGGTTTATATAGACACCGGAGAGGGCTAGGGTTACATAGAGTCGGTTACAATGGTAGGAGATCTACATATCCGTATCGCCAAGCTTGCCTTCCACGCCAAGGAAAGTCCCATCCGGACACGAGGCGAAGTCTTCAATCTTGTATCTTCATAGTCTTGGAGTCTGTTCGATGATGATAGTCCGGGCGATGACAGTTCGGCTGATGATGGTAGTCCGGCTATCCGGACACCCCCTAATCCAGGACTCCCTCAGTAGCCCCTGAACCAGGCTTCAATGACGATAAGTCCGGCACGTATATTGCTTGGCATTGCAAGGCGGGTTCATCCTCCGAATGATAGAAGATTGTGAACACCAGGATAGTGTCCGGCTCTGCAAAATAAATTCCACATTCCACCGTAGAGAGAATAATATATACACAAGTTCAATCTGCTGACGTTTTTTGCGGCATGACATCACGCCACTACCAAGCCATTACTTGAATCGTTTTTTACTCTACCACCTCAGCGCATTTAGCGAAGCGGTTTCCTTGGCACGTCTTGTCGAAGCAGAGATCATGTTCCCCCTTAATCCGGGATTCTCATCAATACGGACGTGGGTAACCCAACCGCGCCATTGATGGTGACGCTTAGGGGATAAGCGAGTTTTACCAGGCCGGTGGGAGACGCGTAGACTTCGCCCGCCCATATAAGGGATAAGGATTCACCTTTTCACCTATGCCTTCTTCCTCCTTTGCTTATCCATCTCCGCGCACTCGAGCTCCAGCGCCCAAGCCCGCACATCCCGTCTCAACCTTCCCCAGTCATGTCTGGAGCAGCAGGCAAGTGGATGACCTCCTCCGTTACGGAGAAGCACATCGAAAGACTGCGCAGCGCCGGATACCTGTCCGGCGACATCGCGCACCAGCTGCCCGACGAGGGGCAGCTCATCCCCACCCCCAGTCCCCATGAGAGGGTCGTTTTTCTTCCCCACTTCCTCCGTGGACTGGGCTTTCCACTTCACTCCTTTGTCCGGGGGCTCATGTTCTACTACGGCCTAGATTTCCATGATCTGGCACCGAACTTCATCCTCAACATCTCAGCGTTTATCGTCGTGTGCGAGGCCTTCCTCTGCATCCAGCCCCACTTCGGCTTGTGGCTCAAGACCTTCAATGTCAAGCCGAAGGTAGTGAAGGGCACTCAAGTGGAGTGCGGAGGCGCCATGTTGGGCAAGATGCCCAACGTCCTTTGGTTCGAAGGGGCCTTCGTGGAATCCGTCAAGGGGTGGCAATCGGGGTGGTTCTATATCACCAAGCCGCGCGACCCTAAGTGGGCGGCGGCCCCCGAGTTCAGATCTGTTATCCCCACGCAGCTCACCTCCTGGAAAGAGAAGGGCTTGCTGTGGGGTAGTTCGGAGGAGGTGACGGGACTCCAAGCCTGTATCCAGAAGCTGGTGAAGAAACTCAGGCTGGTTAACATGGTCCAAGTCATGCTCGTCTGCCGGATTCTCCCATGCCAAGAGCGGGCATTCAATCTGTGGGAGTTCAATCCGGAACAGCACCAGGCACTGAGCGGGCTCTTCGACATGACGTATGAAGGCGCCTAGAGGGTGCTGTTTAAGGGCGCTGAAGCCCCCGCATCCGCGACTGAAGATCGCGGATTTCACTCGCAGCGCCAAGCCGACGAGGTAAGTGATTCTACCCCTTTACGGGACACTTGCTCTTCATAGTTTGACTCTATGCGGGTTTTAATTTCCCCTTTTCCTTTGACAGGACTGGTTGAGGAAGGCGGAGCAGATTATCTGCCTGGCTCCTATGCCAGAAAACCCAGTAGACGCCCGTCTAGCGAGGCTGCTGGTTTCGGCACCGCACGTGGTGCCGGAGAAGAAGGCCAAGAAGGAGGTCACGGGTGCTCGAAAGAGTTCCCGTTTTCAGGTGTCCGACGACTCCGGGGCGGACTCCTCCCCCGAAAACGAGGAGGAGAAAGAGGACTCTCTCCCAGAAGGGGGAGAGAGGAAGAGGAGGCCTTCCCCAACAAGGGAGGCCGAAGGGTCCAAGAGGGGAAGGACTATTCCCCCGGATAGCTCCGCCAACATCAACGTTGGCGAGGAAGAATGGCCTTCAAGGGCCAGGCCTCCGGCGAGATCGTAAGTATCCAGATTCCTGAATGAGTTATAATTTCTTTTTCTGCATCACATAGTGTCATTCTGATGCCGCATGCTGCCTGTAGTCCGGCCAATGATGATCTCCCCGCTTCATCGAGCGGATCGTTGGCTCCGTCGGAGGTAGACTCCATCCCGACCGCCTCCACCCCTCGCGACACCGAGGACGCCGAGGTGGGATCCCAAGAAGGGACCCCTCAGGGGGAGGCTCCGGAGGCGCCACAAGGCGGCCTCCCAGACTTTGTGCCAGACTCCATATCAGAACCCGCAGTGGTTCCAGAGCCCGGCCGGCGGCCCCTTCGCACGAAGGGCAAGACCGTGACGCCGGCGGCTTCCGTCCAACCGGAGGCGCCGGACAATTTGTTGGAGGCGCTCCAGAGCGCTTCCATCGAGGAAGAACACCGCACTATTATGAGTGCGGTGATTCAGAAGATACAGCTCATCAAGAGCGGGCTGACCGAAGCCTGCAGTAGCCTTCTATCAGGCTTTGAGGTAAGAAGTTAAAAATATGCAATGTAATACCGCATAGACAGTAGCCCCTGATGCTCGGTTCGGTGTTCGGAAAGAAAAGCCGGACTGAGGATCTGAAAAAAGATATACGCAGGGTTGCTAAAAAATTATGTCAATATGGGTTGCAGGCTACACTGCTGACCTCTACCGCACTGACTGTGGAGGTTGGTGCTTTGAAGCAGGAGCTCGAGCGGTCCGAGCAAGAGCTCGGCCGCGCCAAGAAGCAGCTCCAGGACAAAGAAGGTGAGTAACACCACTTTGAAATTGTACCTTACAGAAAAGGATTTAGGTTGCAACAAAAAATAACAAGGATAACATGGGTACTGCAGGGGCCACAAACAAGGTGGCGACCCTGAAGGAGGCCGTGTCTGCGGCTGAACGCAATGCGGCCGCGGAACGAGCAGAGCGAGAAAAGTAGGAGGCACGGGTGGCGGTGGTTCAGCAAGAGCTCCAGGCTCTCATGGAAAAGCATGAGAGTTTGGAGCGTGACTCAAAGACTCGAGAGTCCGAGCTTGCCTCGGCTCTCGAGAGTGCCAAGACTGCCAAGGCCGATGCCCATAAGTCCCTTCAGGAGATTGAGTTGGTGAGGAAGATAGCGGCGGGTAAGGCATTTTTCATGCAAAGCAAGCATGTGAATGTAAATTACGTGTTACTTACCCAAATTCGGAGCTCTCCAGGGGCGTTTGCAGATCTGCCTCACAGCGTATCTGATGCCGCCGCATTCTACCGAGTCGAGGAGGGGAGCTCAACGGAGAAGGTCTTCTGGTCTCAGTATGCTGAGGCCGGCCATCCGGTGCCCCCTAGCGACCAGCTGAAGCAGCTGGTCAAGCTCCACAAGGTGGCCGAGGAGGCCATGAAGGACTTCATAGTCCGGCTGTGGCCTGGAGAGGCCATGCTTGGGAGCTACTTCGGCCTCGTGCGACGGTTGGTGGATGTGTGCCCCTGGGTGGAGGTTATCAAGCGCTCCGCCTGTATTGAAGGTGCTCGTTGGGCCCTTGCCCGTGCAAAGGTGCATTGGGGCAAGCTGGATGTGGAGAAGCTAATCACTGACGCGCCACCAACGGGCAAGGAATATCGTACACCCGAGATGTACTATAAGACTGTCCTGAAGGGTGCCCGCAAGATTGCGGATGAGTGCCCCAGGGATGTAATTATTGAGTAAATTCGCAATGTGTTATCCTGTGCGCTGAAAACTTTGTTCATATGCGCTAAGCAATGCTTGTTAATTTAAAATATTACCTTCTGTGCGGCTGTTTATTAAATCTGAGAGATGGCAAGTCGTTGGCTTCAGCCCCCATGCCACGAGTGCTGGGGTGTTCGGGATAAACTTGAGCACTCTTGTTACCATTTTTGGGTCCATCTAGGGAGGCGCTCAACACAACGAACAAGGCAACCGGACTTATAGTGCTTGAACACTCTCACTTAGCCATAGAATTCTATAATTTTAAATTTCGGCGAAGCCCCTAGTATTCGGAAGACCGAATTAGGGGCGCTATCCACGCCTTCGTCGGACATTATCTGGAACTTCGCTCGAAGCGGCGTAGGTCTTTAAGGACCCGAAAGGACCTCTCGAACAGCGACCAGTCTCTCGCCTTATCATGACAGTCAGTTTTAGCTTTCTCCACTTAGGCGTTAACCCGGCTCAACCGGGGCGCAATCGCAGTGGTTCTCCCAGTGCTACCTTAGCCGATAGAATGGAAACGTAAGGTGCCAAACATGGGAGCCAGGCAAACCCAACTATTGACCCAAGACATGATTCGGAGCCGATTCATATAATGCTATAAGTTCGGGGTGCCGCACTTGTGAAAGTGTGCGGACTTTATCACACCATAATGCAGGGAACATAAGCCCCTGGTGTATTTGGCCGTACCAAAATGTACGGATGCAACATGTCGTAAATGAACATATATATATATATATATAATGTAATGCAATTATGGGCAAAAAGTGCTTCATTTTATTCGAGAAGATCTGTTATGAGTACGGAATGATACAAATAGTGTGGAAAGCAAGGGATTGGACGAATTAAAGGCGTCTCCCTCGAGGGGTAGGCTGCGGAATGGAGTATTTAACAAATTTAATGCTCGTAATGGAGACCACCTGAGTGTTCGTCGTGGCCTTTGTCCCTCCCTGGCTGTTGCATCATGAGTTCGGCAGGTTCGCCGCCGACAGAGTTCTGTATAAAAAAAGAGAAAAATAAAAGATAAAAAGAGCGACACACTTGGGAGCCCCTAGTGTGGTCGAACTGCACTCTGGGTCTGTTGTGGTTGTGCCTCTCCCCCTATGCCCATGGTATCTCCAGGGCGTAATTATGTACGCGGAGAGTTTGTCTTACAATTGAGCGAGGGCTGGGGTTGAGGCCGCATTGCTATGCGTGCTCGGAACGTGCCAGGTGGTCTTGGTTGATGTTGCTCCGGGCACGTTTGGCTGTGTCCGGTCGTTTAACGGCCGGACTCGAAAATTGCCTTAAAAGGCTGCTCTGTACTTCTGCCGCGAGAGCCGCTGTATGTTCCTCCGTTCGGAGGGAGCGTTCCGTGTTTCCATTGACCGTGATGACTCCACGAGGGCCTGGCATCTTGAGCTTAAGGTATGCATAATGCGGCACCGCGTTGAATTTTGCGAATGCGGTTCGTCCGAGCAGAGCGTGATAGCCACTGCGGAACGGGACTATGTCGAAGATTAACTCCTCGCTTCGGAAATTATTCGGGGATCCGAAGACCACTTCCAGTGTAACTTAGCCTGTACAACTGGCCTCGACACCTGGTATGACGCCTTTGAAGGTTGTCTTTGTAGGTTTAATCCTTGAAGGGTCTATGCCCATCTTGCCCACTGTATCCTGATAAAGCAGGTTCAGGCTACTGCCCCCGTCCATCAGGACTCTCGTGAGGTGAAATCCATCGACGATTGGGTCTAAAACCAATGCGGCGAATCCGCCATGGCGGATACTGGTCGGATGGTCTCTTCGATCGAAAGTGATCGGGCAAGAGGACCATGGGTTGAATTTTGGGGCGACTGGCTCCATCGCGTATACGTCCCTTAGTGCACGCTTCCGCTCCCTCTTGGGAATATGCGTTGTGTATATCATGTTTACCGTCCGAACTTGAGGGGGGAATCCCTTTTGTCCTCTGTTGTTCGGCGTCCGGGTCTCTTCCTCGTCATCGCTGTGTAGCCCCTTGTCACTGTTTTCGACGATTAATTTGCCTACCTGCTTGAATACCCAACAATCTCTGTTGGTGTGGTTAGCTGGCTTTTCGGGGGTTCCATGTATTTGACAGGAGCGGTCGAGTATTCGGTCCAAATGGGACGGGCCCGGAGTGGTTCTTTTGAATGGCTTCTTCCGTTGACCGGGCTTGGAGCCTCAGAATCCGGCGTTGACTGCCGTATCCTCATTGCTGTCGCTGTTAATGCGGCGTTTGTTTTTGTTTTGACGCAACCTGCCATTGCGGTCCTTGGTATCCGGACTGCCAGCATTTTTGCTGAGGTTGTTGCTGCGAGCTAGCCAGCTATCCTCTCCCGCACAGAAGCGGGTCATGAGTGATGTGACGGCTTCCATGGATTTCGGCTTCTCCTGTCCTAGGTGCCGGGCCAGCCACTCGTCGTGGATGTTTATGTTTGAAGGCAGCGAGGGCCTCTGCATCCGGACAGTCGACGATTTGATTTTTCTTTGTTAGGAACCGTGTCCAGAATTGCCTGGCCGATTCGTCTGGCTGCTGGATTATGTGGCTTAGGTCATCTGTGTCCGGTGATCGCACATACGTTCCCTGGAAGTTGTCGAGGAATGCGGCTTCCAGGTCTTCCCAGCATCCAATTGACTCTGCGGGCAGGCTGTTAAGCCAATGCCGAGCTGGTCCTTTAAGCTTGAGCGGGAGATATTTGATGGCGTGAAGATCGTCGCCGCAGGCCATATGTATATGGAGGAGATAATCCTCAATCCAAACCGCGGGGTCTGTTGTGCCATCGTAGGATTCGATATTAACGGGTTTAAACCCTTCAGGGATTTGATGATCCATTACTTCGTCAGTGAAGCATAGTGGGTGTGCGGCGCCTCTGTATTGAGCAATATCGTGACGTAGCTCGAGAGAGCGTTGTCTCCTGTGTTCGGCCCGGCCGGAGTAGTTGTATCCGGCGCGACGGTATTCGTCGTGGGTCTTGGGGCGCCCGCGTGATCCATAGATAGATCTGGATTGTCTTGCCTTGTCCTCCAATATATCTCGCAAGTCCGGCGCGTTCCCCCGTGGCTTCATGCTTTTTGAGTGATGCCGGGGTACGGTTTTGGTGGAGGGCTTGCATGCCTCTCTGTCGTGGCCACGAGGTGGTCGGTCTGCCGTATTGTGCGCTGGTGATGCAGGTTTGTACGCTTCCTCCTCTAGTCGGGGGAGCAACTTGCGTTTTGGGTAACTTTTGGAGGGGCGTTCGAGTTCATACTCTTCGGCCGCGAGGACCTCGGTCCATCTGTTGGCTAGTAGGTCTTGATCAGCTTGAAGCTGTTGCTGCTTTTTCTTTAGGCTGTTTGCCGTGGCCATTAGCCTGCGTTTGAAACGCTCTTGTTTGACGGGATCCTCAGGCATGACGAATTCGTCGTCGTCGAGGCTTGCCTCGTCTGCGGAGGGAGGTAAGTAGTTATCATCCTCGACCTCTTCGTCTGCCGCCCTCTCGTGAGGGCTTGCTTCTGCCTCCTCCTGCGCTGGATCGTGCTGGAGGGGGTTGTCTTCGGCACTTTCCGGGGTGCTATTATCTCCTGTGCCGGAATCTCCATTCTTGCTATGGCGGGATTTAGAGCGGCGCCACTGATGTCGGCGCTTGGGCTGTTTCTTTAAGGAATCGGCCTCCGCTGCTTGTTTGCCGTCCCCATCTTTTGGGGTGTCCACCATGTATATGTCGTATGACGAGGTGGTCTTCCAGTGTCCTGTAGGCACTGGTTCTTGATAGTCTCCGGCATCGTCGTCCATACCGTCGATGTCTTCGGAGTCGTAGTCGAGTACGTCGGTTAGATCGTCGACGGTGGCTACAAAGTGGGTGGTGGGTGGGCTCTGAATTTCTTCATTGTCCGCGTCCCAACCGTCCTGGCCGTAGTTCGGCCAGGGCTCTCCGGATAGCGAGAGATGCTTCAGCAAATTTAAGATATTGTCGAAGGGTGAGTGCTAAAAGATGTCAGCAGCGGTGAATTCCATGATCGGCGCCCAATCTAATTCGACTGGCAGGGGCGCAGGAGGTTCGGAGTCTGGCAGGGAGTCCGGCACCTCGGAGTCATGAGCTTTATGCGGGACAAGGTAAGTGTTCGGCTCCATCGCCGTAGAAGTCTCAGCTCTCGAGGCGGTGTCCAGCCATCCGTCCTCGATCTGAGCGATCGGCTCCGGACTATGGGTCGGAGCGGATTCGTGTGCGGCCTCCAAGGTGCTGTCCGGCGGCAGAGTTAGGTCGTGCCCATCGTGATAGTGCGGCACGCTCGGCTGTGGCTCAGATCCATCGAAGATCAAGTCCCCACGGATATCGGCCGTGAAGTTTAGCCTTCCAAACCTGACCTGACGGCCAGGGGGTAGCTTTCGATCTGCTCCAGATGGCCAAGTGAGTTGGCCCGCAGTGCGAAGCAGCCGAATACGAAGATCTGTCCGGGGAGAAAAGTCTCACCCAGGACTGCGTCGTTGTCGATTGAAGAGGCCATCAAGCCTATCGGTGACGACACAGAGGAACTCTCAATGAAAGCACCAATGTCGGTGTCAAAACCGGCGGATCTTGGGTAGGGGGTCCCGAACTGTGCGTCTAGGCAGATGGTAATAGGAGACAAGGGACATGATGTTTTACCCAGGTTCGGGCCCTCTTGATGGAGGTAAAACCCTACGTCCTGCTTGATTGATATTGATATTGTGGATGTTTACAAGAGTGGATCTACCAGGAGATCAAGGAGGCTAAACCCTAGAAGCTAGCCTATGGTATGATTGTAAGGGTTGTTGTTGTCTTGTCCTACGGACTAGAGCCATCCGGTTTATATAGACACCGGAGAGGGCTAGGGTTACATAGAGTCGGTTACAATGGTAGGAGATCTACATATCTGTATCGCCAAGCTTGCCTTCCACGCCAAGGAAAGTCCCATCCGGACACGGGGCGAAGTCTTCAATCTTGTATCTTCATAGTCTTGGAGTCGGGTCGATGATGATAGTCCGGCCGATGACAGTTCGGCTGATGATGGTAGTCCGGCTATCCGGACACCCCCTAATCCAGGACTCCCTCAACTTCGATGTTGCCCACATCCGTCTGCCGTACAATGCCATCCACGGGTACCCAGCCCTGGCCAAGTTCATGGTCGTGACTCATCACGGCTACAATGTCCTCAAGATGCCAGGAAGCGGTGGAGTCATCACGGTGCCTTGTGAGGAGAGGGACGCTGTGTGTTCTCTGGAGCGTGCTTTTCAGGCCGCGTCAATCGAAGACCCAGATCACAGGAGCGGAAGGCTTCCCGAGGCAGTCCCTAAGAAGAAGAAGACATCGCCTGGTTCGAACCCTCGAGAGGCAGGCCCCTAAGGATCCGTGCCCGTTCAAGGGGCGCCTCCTTCTGTCGCATAGGAAGGCGCGCCCGGCGCCCTCCTTGGGCAAGGCTCGGGGGCTCTCTCCTGGAGGGCCATTGACTTTGCCAAGATCACGAGGGAGGCGCTCGGGCACCAATTGGAGGCGTGTTTCAAAGAACGTTTCCCTCAGGAAGGAGCAAGGAAAGGAGGGCCAAAACCTCAGGAGTTCGTCAGTGAGATCATTCAGGAGTTGCAGGAGTCAAGAGTCATGAGTGGCAGCCGCCGTTTACCTGCCGTAGCACCCCATCCGGGCGAGAATGATGGGCTGCACGTCTGCATTGACATACCAGGACTCAACCGAGCCGCCTCTCAGGAGCACCTCTGGCCCTCACGCATGGGGCGCTGTGAAGGTCCACCCCACAGCTATGTTTGCATGCCTTACGGCTTGCCGAACGCGGCTGCTGTGCGTCAGCGCCTCATGAGGAGCATCCTAGAGGCTCAAGAGGTCAGGCATTCTATAGTCCTGGTGGAGATGGAGATGGTCCGCAAGGAGCCGCCAGCGCCTCCGGAGCCTCCCGAGGCTCCTGGCCCTGGGGGCTCGTAAGGATTGGCTTCTGCAGCACACGTCGTCCGCTACTTCAGCACCCTTTCATCTCCAACATCATCGGGTGACATCCTTTGAGTTTCATCTTCAGCTGGGAGCGCCCCCAGGGCTGCATCATTCCCAGGCCACGTGGGTCCGTCCTTGCGGCATGTATCCCTTGTGTTCATGTTTTTAGCTTACTTTGTTGGGGGCGGCCCTCGGGCTGCACTATCCCCAAGCCACTCGGGCCTGACCCAGCGGCATGTATCTCTCTCGTGTTTATTCAGGTCGTGTGTTTGACCCGCCATGATCATTAATTGATGCATGCGGCGGCACCCTTCTTCCCTCATGTCGGCCGCTTGCACGTAAAGGGGGGGGTACCTGAGCATCGGGACTCATGGACTCTTACTGGCTCTCCAGCCCTCACCTCCTGGCCTTGTCCACGGCATCGCGACCTGGCATACCAGTTACGGCTGAGCTCGCTCGAGGACCGAGACCTGAGGACGTAGAGCGTCGGCATCTAACCAAATTTACAGGAGCACACTACAAGTAAAGGCCCAGAGCCAGGCGCAACCCGCCTTGAGGTAGGGCCGCGTGAGTCCCGCGCTGGCTCACGGGTGCCCAGATACACCTCGTCAGGCCCTACCGTGACAGCCGCATGTCAGGGCGGGGCTGTACACGCCCCGGGGGCTCCTCCTGGAGGGGAGCCCCCTCCCACGCACCAGTGGAAGCACCATGCTCCGTGCTGGCTGACGACACTGCCGAGGAGCGGCTATGCCCGTACACATACGGAAGCGCTATGCTCCACGCTGGTGATAAACAACTGAAGGTGGCCCCCGGTCGCATCAACCTCAGGGAGCCCAGAGCTCAGTGTCCGGCCCCATCGTAACGCCTCCCCTCGGGAGTGCCGCGTGAGGGGGCTGGGCACGGGGGCTACGCTTGGGTCACGCCTAGGCGCACGCCACCCAGCCAGGCCCCTCAGGCCTGGTTCGTCGCACATTTCTCCCCGAGCGGAGCCAAGGTATGAAGGCTAGTTGAACGTCAAGGAGGACTCCTGAGCATCGCGACTCAGGAGCCTAACTGGTCACGTAGCCCCTCACCCCTTAGTTCCGAAAGGCTAACGGCGGTTGAGGTATGCGCGGGGCCAGGCCCTCCCGACGTAGAACGGTAGATTTACTCATACATCTCCCCTCCCTACTTGCTATTCGCGCGTCAAGGGGGAGTCCTGAGCATCGCGACTCAGGAGCCTAACTAGTCACGTAGCCCCTCACCCCTTAGTTCCAAAAGGCTAACGGCGGTTGAGGTATGCGCGGGGCTGGGCCCTGCCGATGTAGAACGGTAGATTTACTCATACATCTCCCCTCCCTACTTGCTATTCGCGCGTCAAGGGGGACTCATGAGCATCGCGACTCAGGAGCCTAACTGGTAAAGTAGCCCCTCACTCCTTGTTCCCGTCCTGGTTTCCGGTCGGGGCTAACGGCGGCTGAGGTATGCGCGGGGCCAGGCTCTGCCGACGTAGAACACAAGCAAGTAGGAAGGAAAAACGAAAATCTCAAGGAATTCAAAAGCAAATATTACAGTCCATAGGTTGTTTTCACAATGCCAAACACAAGTTTAAACGCCCCCATGAGGCATGATGCATGATGCAGGATCTAAAAACAGGACAGGAGCCTCGAAGGGGTCACTTTCCGGCAGTGCCATCGCTGGTGGCGGAGTTGCGCTGGGCGGCTTCGCCTCGCGGAGCCTCAGGATTGGCAGCATCTCGCCTTGGCTTGGTGCTGAAGGCGCGGAACCTCGCCAGCAGAGCCTCCGCTCGACCCTTCACAGCCTCAGCAGCGGCAGCGGCAAGCTCGCCGCTCGCAGGCTCCAATAGGCTGTCAAGGTCAACATTGGGGTCGCGAAGGTAGACGTGGGTAAAGACGCGCGTCAGCGCTGCAGAAGAATGGACACGCGCCTTGGCCTCGGCCGTGGGGCCAAGGCCGATGGCGACATCTTCAAGTGCGCGGACCAGGAAGGGAAGCAACTTGGCGGGGCCGTCCTTGGTGCCGTCCAGCGGTTTTTCCAGGCCGCCATCATAAAGCATCTTCAGCGAGGCGTGAGCCCTCTCCTCCAGCTTCGCAAAGGCCACGCGGTCCTCGGCCAGGACCCTCGCCTTGTCGTCCAGCTCGATCCTCTTCGCCTCCAATGCCTCCTCCAGCATATATAAGCGGCCGTGGCGTTCATCAAGCTTGGCGTCCCGGTCCTTGGTGGCAATCTTGCAAGTCTTCATCTCCTCCTGCTTCTCCTGGCGGTCATGGGCCTCCTTGGCGAGCTGGTTCCGCAGGCCTTGCAGCTCACTCTCCAGCACCTTGCAGCGGCCCTGGACATCCGCAGCCTCACCCAAGGCAGCATCACAAGCGGCCTTGGCCTTAAGGATGGCCTGCTTCTCCTCGTCGCAAGCCATCGCGGCCTGAACCAGCGCTGCTCAAACTAAAGCATCAGAGCGGACCCAGCCAGAGGCCAGCTCTAGGCGCCCGGCCACCAAGCGAGGGTCGGCGCCCTGAAGATCTTCTCGCAGCCGGTCCAGCTCAGCAGCAGCACGATCCAGGACAGTAGAAGGAGTCAGAGAAATGGCAGTTAGCGGAGTAGGAGGAGAAGATGGCACCGTGATCACAGCACCATGAGTTGGGACCTTCTGAGCCCCGATGACCGCGGCAGTGGCGTCAGGCAAGGATGCCTCGGGAGTCGCTTGGGCCACGGGGGCTGAGCTCGCCCCAGCATGCCTCGCCTGGCCTCGCGAGGATGACCGGGCAGGAGAGGCCCGAGCTTTGCTGCCTCCTTCTCCCGCGGGTGGAAGTACTGCCCCAGACGAAGCCTCAGGGGCTCCCTTCAGCCTTTTTGCCGCAGGCACCGGCCTAGACAAGGAATATGAACATCAAGCCTCAGCAACAAAAGCAAGAAGCAAAACGAGAATCAAGCACTCACTGGTCATTGCCCGCGGGCTCAAGCAACCTCCGGCCGAACTTGAAGCCTGAGAGCCGGCTGCTGGGGTCAACCTCAGGAGACTCGGGAGCAGGAGGCACGTCTGCAGATCGCCTTGGAGCCGGAGCAGGCCTGTGGAGAACCAGCCCCGTCCTGTCCTTCTTCGGGATCAGGGGCGAGCACTCCCCGCCTCGCTCGTCGCCATCCTCGTCGTCGTCCGGCGTGAGGCGAAGAGCGCCGGACCTACACCGAGGGAGGGGCTCTCTCGACTCCCCATCGGTCGCCCCGGAATCGACCTCCACTTCCTATCCCTCTTCTTCCTCCTCTCTGCCGGAGTCGCTGGAGGATACGTTCACCGTCGCTAGGGCTGCCAGGTCCTCAGGAACCTCCGCAGGCATAGGCCCATCCCTGTTGAAAGCAGGCATGGAGTTCACCACCTGCTCGCAATCGTCCCGAAGGAACAGGGGATAGGAGCACCCTCCAATCTCGCCACGTCTCCCCCAACCAAGGATTGGAGGACCGCGGCCAGATCTCCGTTGGCCAAGACTAAGGAGCTCGGGCGAAGGGCGGCATCGGCCTCCCCGAGCCTCCACAGCGGGAGCGAGTGTTTCCGAAGCGGAGCCACCCGATGCTCCAGGAACTCCCTCAGGAGCGACGCCCTGGTCAGCTTCGCCGTTGTCATGTTGCCTGGCCACAGGTCCGTGTCCATCCTCTCCAGCACTGGCTTCGCATGGGGATCGACGAGCTTCATGCCGGACCAAGCGTCAACGGCCTCGGGCTGCCTCGTAGGCCGGATCAGCCGGGGGTGGATGCGCATAGCATCCACCATGACCCACTTGCTCCGGAAGCCTTCGATCCTCTTCCCGGGCTTCGAGATAGCATTGGAGCTGGAGTACACAATAAAGCTCGCGCACACAGTGATGGGGCCATGAGAAACCCGAAGGTAAAAGTAATGGCGCAGCAAGGCCACCGAGGGCCTTACCCAACGTGAGCCTCGCAGTAGTAGGCAAAAATCGCCAGGAGAAGAACAGAGTTGGGATGGAGGTGCAGAGCTTGCAGGTTTTAATGGCGGAGAACAGACATGAAGAACTCGGAAAAGGGAGGCACCAGACCGGCGGCGATGGCGCTCACGAAGAGCGGGTAGAAGGTGCTTCCTTTGTCCTCGGGAAGGGCGGAGCCAACCTTGAGCGCGGCCGCCCCGTCGTTGCCTTGCGCCGCCATCATCTGACGCATCCGGGCAAGGCTCTTCTTCGACATGTTTGGGGGATCCAGAGTGGGCGAGTACCAGGCTTCGGTCGGGGTCTGGCGAGGCGCCATGTCTTGCTAACATGAAGGGTTGGAGTAGATATGGGGATTTCGGAAGCAAGAAGGAGGAGAGCGAGAAAGGGGATCTGGGCAATGACTGAAGAAGGCAAGGAGGGTAAGCCTGGCCAGATACCGCTCTCTTGTCAATTTGTGCAGTTGCCGAGGCATCATGGGGAAGCAAGGACGCCCATGTCCAATCAACCGCCACGCGGCGCCCAAGGCCGTAGGCTGTTGGGGCCCGCGGTGCTTCGCACTTGCCCCTTCGCTCCTCTGCTAAGTCAAGTCTGGGCGCACCTTGGGCCCGGGGGCTACTATCGGTGTTCTGGGAACGGGGGTACCCAGACTTGCCTGCCTGCAGCCTGCCGCGTGGTTCAAGGAGGGGCCCAGTACGGACCATCTTCATCAACACAAGCTCAAGACCCTCGCGAGGGGCCACGCCTCGCGGGGCGGACGACAGGAAGCTTCCTCAGGCACAGCCTCGTTAGACTGGCTCGCAAGGAGGCGGAGAGATCAAGGCAGGGTACCTCACGAGGTGCCCGTGATGCAATCCATGACGACCGAAGCCAGGCGGGCGCCGGCCTGCGCAGAGTCCTTGTTTCCTCTTTGGTGCAAAGGGGGCAAGCGCGGGCAAGAGTATGAAGCAAAGGAAACCATTTCGGTGCAACAAGACCAAGACCAGCAGAACGGCAGGATGGAGGTCATCGTGGAGCCCAAGCCAGCATCATCGTCAGAGTCTTTGGCAGGAGAGGACCAACTTTATTCAGGATAAGTGTACTAGATGTTCCCCTTCAAAATGGCCAATTGTTGGCGCCCTTCCTGCTCAATATTTGGGAAGAGGACCAAGGCCTCGCTCTATAAATAGGGCTAGCCACCACAGTAGAAAGGGATCCGGATTCAATCCTTCCCAAGAGGCATCACCTCCACAAGAACTCCTCCCCTCGCGAGGCAGTTCTTCCTTTGTATTGTTCATCATCAGCCCCTGAGGCAATCCACCACACCACAAACTAGAGTAGGGTATTACACCACAATGGTGGCCCGAACTAGTATAAACCTCGTGTCCCTTGTGTTGTTCTTCGTGTATTTTAGATCCTTGCGAGGCGACAAGACGTGAGTAGGTAGGAGGTGTGATCTCCGCGCGCACCCCAGAGTTCGAACCTTAAGGGTCTGCCGGAACCCGAAATCTGACACAGCCCCTTCCACTAATCTCCATGACATGAACTTTTTCCCACAACCTCATATGCTCCTCCTATACCTCCTGCATGCTCTGCTGCCCAAGAAGCAATGATTAAGGGGGGCATATACTCATTTTTCCTCTCTGGACAACATCATTTCCCCTCTCTCTCCACCTCCACTCTCTTCCAGAGAGCACACAAGGCATCCAATGCCACTTTCCCATTGTTTACTCCCCCCTGCAGCTGCCAGACACAAGTGGACGTGCTGGTGCACGTGAAAAGCTGTGGACGCCGGTCAAAGACGCACTCTGGAGCACGTCATTGCGCTCCTGACCGTTGACGCCGCGTCCCCAGACCACCTCGAGCCTCCCCTTCACGCCAGTCGAGGCCCTCGACATTCGCAACACGACAACCATGCAGGACCCCTCCTCTTGTTGGGGAACGTTGCAGAAAATTAAAATTTTTTCTACGGTTTCACCAAGATCCATTTATGAGTTTATCTAAGAAACGAGTCAAGGGAGAGAGTTTGCATCTACATACCACTTGTAGATCACGAGCGGAAGCTTGCCAAGGGGATGGTGATGATGGAGTCGTACTCGAACGTGATTCGGATCACCGATGTCCTAGTGCTGAACGGACAGCACCTCCGCGTTCAACACACGTACGGGACGGGAGACGTCTCCTCCATCTTGATCCAGCAAGGAGGAAGCAGAGGTTGAGGAAGGCAGCTCCAACGACAGCACGACGACGTGGTGCAGTTGATGCGGCAGTATTCCGACAGGGCTTCGCCAAGCACGTACGGAGGTGGAGAGGTGTTGGGGAGGGGAGGGGCTGCGCCTTGACTTGTGTTGTTGCAGCCCTCCCCTCACCCCTCTATTTATAGGGCAAGGGGCAAGGGGGGCCGGCACCTCTAGATGAGATCTAGAGGGGGGGCGGCGGCCAGGGTGGGGGGACTTGCCCCCCAAGCAAGGGGGGCGCCCCCTTTAGGGTTTCCCCCCCAACCCTAGGCACATGGGCCCAAGGTGGGGGCGCGCACAGCCCACCAGGGGCTGGCTGCTATCCCATGCGGCCCCATGTGGCCCCCCGGGAGGGGTGGCCCCTCCCAGTGGACCCCCGGAACCCTTCCGGTGGCCCCGGTACAATACCGATAAGCCCCCGAAACATTCCGGTGTCTGTATAACAACTTCCCTTATATAAAACTTCACCTCCGGACTATTCCGGAACTCCTCGTGACGTCCGGGATCTCATCCGGGACTCCGAACAACATTCGGTAGTCACATACTGGTCTTCCTAACAACCCTAGCGTCACCGAACCTTAAGTGTGTAGACCCTACGGGTTCGGGAGACATGCAGACATGATCGAGACCACTCTCGGGCAATAACCAACAGCGGGGTCTGGATACCCATGTTGGCTCCCACATGCTCCTCGATGATTTCATCGGTTGAACCACGATGTCGAGGATTCGATCAAACCCTGTATACAATTCCCTTTGTCAATCGGTACGTTACTTGCCCGAGACTCGATCGTCGGTATCCCAATACCTTGTTCAGTCTTGTTACCGGCAAGTCACTTTACTCGTACCGTAATGCATGATCCCGTGGCCAACACCTTGGTCACCTTGAGCTCATTATGATGATGCATTACCGAGTGGGCCCAGAGATACCTCTCCGTCATACGGAGTGACAAATCCCACTCTCGATCCGCATAAAACAATAGATACTTTCGGAGATACCTGTAGTGCACCTTTATAGTCACCCAGTTACGTTGTGACGTTTGATACACCCAAAGCACTCCTACGGTATCCAGGAGTTACACGCTCTCATGGTCAAAGGAAGAGATACTTGACATTGGCAAAGCTCTAGCAAACAAACTACATGATCTTTGTGCTATGCTTAGGATTGGGTCTTGTCCATCACATCATTCTCCTAATGATGTGATCCCGTTATCAACGACATCCAATGTCCATAGCCAGCAAACCATGACTATCTGTTGATCACAACGAGCTAGTCAACTAGAGGCTCACTAGGGACATATTGTGGTCTTTGTATTCACACGTGTATTACGATTTCCGGATAATACAGTTATAGCATGAATAAAAGACAATTATCATGAACATTGAAATATAATAATACTTTTATTATTGCCTCTAGGGCATATTTCCAACAGTCTCCCACTTGCACTAGAGTCACCAATCTAGTTACATTGTGATGAATCGAACACCCATAGAGTTCTGGTGTTGATCATGTTTTGCTCGCGAGAGAGGTTTAGTCAACGGATCTACGACATTCAGATCCGTATGTACTTTGCAAATTTCTACGTCTCCATCTTGAACATTTTCACGGATGGAGTTGAAACGACGCTTGATGTGCCTGGTCTTCTTGTGAAACCTGGGCTCTTTGGCAAGGGCAATGGCTCCAGTGTTGTCACAGAAGAGTTTGATTGGCCCCGACGCATTGGGTATGACTCCTAGGTCGGTGATGAACTCCTTCACCCAAATCGCTTCATGCGCTGCCTCCGAGGCTGCCATGTATTCCGCTTCACACGTAGATCCCGCCACCACGCTCTGCTTGCAGCTGCACCAGCTTACTGCTCCACCATTCAACATATACACGTATCCGGTTTGCGACTTAGAGTCATCCGGATCTGAGTCAAAGCTAGCATCGACGTAACCCTTTACGACGAGCTCTTCGTCACCTCCATAAACGAGAAACATGTCCTTTGTCCTTTTCAGGCACTTCAGGATATTCTTGACCGCTGTCTAGTGTTCCTTGCCGGGATTACTCTGGTATCTTGCTACCAAACTTACGGCAAGGTTTACATCAGGTCTGGTACACAGCATGGCATACATAATAGATCCTATGGCTGAAGCATAGGGGATGACACTCATCTCTTCTTTATCTTTTGCCGTGGTCGGTGACTGAGCTGAGCTCAATATCACACCTTGTAACATAGGCAAGAACCCTTTCTTGGACTCATCCATTTTGAACTTTTTCAAAATCTTATCAAGGTATGTGCTTTGTGAAAGACCTATGAGGCGTCTCGATCTATCTCTATAGATCTTGATGCCTAATATATAAGCAGCTTCTCCAAGGTCCTTCATTGAAAAACATTTGTTCAAGTAGGCCTTAATGCTGTCCAGAAATTCTATATTATTTCCCATCAAGAGTATGTCATCCACATATAATATGAGAAATGCTATTGAGCTCCCACTCACTTTCTTGTAAACGCAGGCTTCTCCATAAGTCTGCATAAACCCAAACGCTTTGATCATCTCATCAAAGCGAATATTCCAACTCCGAGATGCTTGCACCAGCCCATAAATGGATCGCTGGAGCTTGCATACTTTGCTAGCGTTCTTAGGATCGACAAAACCTTCCGGCTGCATCATATACAGCTCTTCCTTAAGATGCCCGTTAAGGAATGCCGTTTTGACGTCCATCTGCCATATCTCATAATCATAGTATGCGGCAATTGCTAACATGATTCGGACGGACTTAAGCTTCGCTACGGGAGAGAATGTCTCGTCGTAGTCAATCCCTTGAACTTGTCGATAACCCTTAGCGACAAGTCGAGCTTTATAGATGGTGACATTACCATCCGCGTCCGTCTTCTTCTTAAAGATCCATTTGTTTTCTATCGCTCACCGATCATCGGGCAAGTCAGTCAAAGTCCATACTTTGTTTTCATACATGGATTCTATCTCGGATTTCATGGCTTCTAGCCATTTGTTGGAATCTGGGCCCGCCATCGCTTCTTCATAGTTCGAAGGTTCACCGTTGTCTAACAACACGATTTCCAGGACAGGGTTGCCGTACCACTCTGGTGCGGAACGTGTCCTTGTGGACCTACGAAGTTCAGTAGCAACTTGATCCGAAGTACCTTGATCATCATCATTGGTTTCCTCTTTAGTTGGTGTGGGCATCACAGGAACATTTTCCTGAGCTGCACCACTTTCCCGTTCGAGAGGTAGTACTTCATCGAGTTCTACTTTCCTCCCACTTACTTCTTTCGAGAGAAACTCTTTTTCCAGAAAGCATCCGTTCTTGGCAACAAAGATCTTGCCCTCGAATCTTAAGTAGAAGGTATACCCTACAGTTTCCTTAGGGTATCCTATGAAGACGCATTTTTCCGACTTGGGTTCGAGCTTTTCAGGTTGAAGTTTCTTGACATAAGCATCGCATCCCCAAACTTTTAGAAATGACAGCTTAGGTTTCTTCCCAAACCATAATTCATACAGTGTCATCTCAACGGATTTAGACGGTGCCCTATTTAAAGTGAATGTAGCTGTCTCTAGAGCGTATCCCCAAAATAATAGCGGTAAATCGGTAAGAGACATCATAGACCGCACCATATCCAATAGAGTGTGATTACGACGTTCGGACACACCGTTTCGCTGAGGTGTTCCAGGCGGCGTGAGTTGTGAAACGATTCCACATTTCCTTAAGTGTGTGCCAAATTCGTGACTTAAATATTCTCCTCCACGATCTGATCGTAGGAATTTTATCTTTCGGTCACGTTGATTCTCCACCTCATTCTGAAATTCCTTGAACTTTTCAAAGGTCTCAGATTTGTGTTTCAGTAAGTAGACATACCCATATCTACTTAAGTCATCAGT
The DNA here is from genome assembly GCF_002162155.2 of Triticum dicoccoides. Taxonomy (NCBI): domain Eukaryota; kingdom Viridiplantae; phylum Streptophyta; class Magnoliopsida; order Poales; family Poaceae; genus Triticum; species Triticum dicoccoides. The sequence continues at coordinate 380,762,760 of NC_041389.1, read as the reverse complement.
GAGAGTGAGAACATAACGATATCCTCCGCGAGCCTCAACGCTCATTGGACCGCACACATCGGTATGTATGATTTCCAACAAGTTGGTTGCTCGCTCCATTGTTCCGGAGAACGGAGTCTTGGTCATTTTTCCCATGAGGCATGGTTCGCATGTGTCAAATGATTCATAACCAAGAGACTCCAAAAGTCCATCAGCATGGAGCTTCTTCATGCGCTTCACACCAATGTGACCAAGGCGTCAGTGCCACAAGTATGTGGGACTATCGTTATCAACTTTACATCTTTTGGCATCTACACTATGAACATGTGTAATATTACGCTCGAGATTCATTAAGAACAAACCATTGACCATCGGAGCATGACCATAAAACATATCTCTCTTATAAATCGAACAACCATTATTCTCAGACTTAAATGAGTATCCATCTCGTATTAAACGAGATCCAGATACAATGTTCATGCTCAAACTTGGCACTAAATAACAATTATTAAGGTTCAAAACTAATCCCGTAGGTAAATGTAGAGGCAGCGTGCCGATGGCGATCACATCGACTCTGGAACCATTCCCGACGCGCATCGTCACCTCGTCCTTCGCCAGTCTCCGTTTATTCCGCTGCTCCTGCAGTGAGTTACAAATATGAGCAACGGCACCGGTATCAAATACCCAGGAGTTACTACGAGTACTGGTAAGGTACACATCAATTACATGTATATCAAATATACCTTTGGTGTTGCCGGCCTTCTTATCCGCTAAGTATTTGGGGCAGTTCCGCTTCCAGTGACCCTTCCCCTTGCAATAAAAGCACTCAGTCTCAGGCTTGGGTCCATTCTTTGACTTCTTCCCGGCAACTGGCTTACCGGGCGCGGCAACCTCCTTGCCGTCCTTCTTGAAGTTCTTCTTACCCTTGCCCTTCTTGAACTTAGTGGTCTTATTGACCATCAACACTTGATGTTCTTTCTTGATTTCAGCCTCTGCTGACTTCAGCATCGAGAACACTTCATGAATGGTCTTTTCCATCCCCTGCATGTTGTAGTTCATCACAAAGCTCTTGTAGCTTGGTGGGAGCGACTGGAGGATTCTATCAATGACCGCCTCATCTGGGAGGTTTATATTCAGCTGGGTCATACGGTTGTGCAACCCAGACATCTTGAGTATGTGCTCACTGACAGAACTATTTTCCTCCATCTTACAACTATAGAACTTGTCGGAGATGTCATATCTCTCGACCCGGGCGTGAGCTTGAAAAACTAGTTTCAGCTCTTCGAACATCTCATATGCTCCGTGATGCTCAAAATGCTTTTGGAGCCTCGGTTCTAAGCTGTAAAGCATGCCGCACTGAACGAGGGAGTAATCATCAGCACGAGACTGCCAAGCATTCATAATGTCTTGGTTCTCTGGGACGGGAGCGTCACCTAGCGGTCCTTCTAGGACATATTGTTTCCTGGCAGCTATGAGGATGATCCTCAGGTTCCGGACCCAGTCCGTATAGTTGCTGCCATCATCTTTCAGCTTGGTTTTCTCTAGGAACGCGTTGAAGTTCATGTTGACATGAGCGTTGGCCATTTGATCTACAAGACATATTTGCAAAGGCTTTAGACTAAGTTCATGATAATTAAGTCCTAATCAAATTATGAACTCCCACTTAGATTAGACATCCCTCTAGTCATCTAAGTGTTACACGATCCGAGTCAACTAGCCCGTGTCCGATCATCACGTGAGATGGACTAGTCATCGTCGGTGAACATCTTCATGTTGATCGTATCTTCCATACGACTCGTGTTCGACCTTCCGGTCTCCGTGTTCCGAGGCCATGTCTGCACATGCTAGGCTCGTCAAGTTAACCCTAAGTGTTTTCACTGTGTAAAACAGTCTTACACCCGTTGTATGTGAACGTAAGAATCCATCACACCCGATCATCACGTGGTGCTTAGAAGCGACGAATTGTAGCAACGGTGCACAGTTAGGGGAGAACACTTCTTGAAATTTTGTAAGGGATCATCTTATTTACTGCCGTTGTCCTAAGTAAACAAGATGCATAAAACATAATAAACATCACATGCAATTATATAAAGTAGTGACATGATATGGCCAATATCATATAGCTCCTTTGTGTCACATCCCTAGTTTTGGCCTGACCTATGCTTGCTTCCATCTGTGCATCATGTTTAAATTTTTGAAACTTGAACTGAGGAATTTGGAAGCCTCAAAATTTAAATAAAAGAAGGGCTAAAACCCTAAAATCTCATTCATTGTTCCAAAAATGTTCTTCTTAAATGTTTAATATTTTTGTCAAGGGTTTTGATCCAAACCAAAAATAATGAACATTTTAAAAGGATTTATTTTTGGGACTTTGAATTTAAATCATTAGCTATTTGAATTTGAATTATACTCATATAATTAGAATATAATTTCAAGTACCCCTGAAATATTTTATAAGCTTTTGGAAAAGTCCATCTAGCAATATAAAAATATTCAGAGGAGTTTTTGGCATTGTTTGAATTATTTTAAATTCAAAACAGTGGCAAAATAAATTAATAAAACAAACAGAACAGAAAAATTAAAAAAGAGAGAAGGAACTTACCTGACGCTTACCTGAGGCCCACTCACCTGTGCGGCCTGCTGCAGAAGCCGGCCCAGCCCACCACCGCCTCCTTCTCTGTCGCCTTCCTCCTCTGCCAGAAGGATGAGCACGCGCCCGGCGCACGCGGCCACGCGCCCCGGCCACCTCCTCCCTGCATGGCTGCCTCCTCCTCCCCTGGTCGCCTCCCGCGAAGCCACGCAGCCCCTGGCTCCCTCTCTCACTCTCCTCGCTCCTTCCCTCCGTCCCTATCCCCCTCTGCTCCCTCTCCCTCCCGCGACTGAACGGAGCCCGTCGCCGCCGACCAACGCTCGCACGGCCGCAGCCGTCCCGAAGCCTCTCCGACACGCCCTCGAGCTCCACCGGTCCTCCCTCATCCTCCTCGTCGTCTCACGCGACCAGAAGAGCCCCGGAACGCCGCCCCCGACGTTTTCCCCCTCGCCGGCCGCCGAGGATCTTCACCGTCGGTTCGCCACCATCGACGCTTCCCCGTCCCCGTCGTCTGCACCGGCTAACTCCCCGTGAGCTCCTCTTCCTTCTCCCCCTTTCCGTTCTCTCGTTTGCACGCCGTAGTTGCCGCCTTGCCAACGACCGAAACCCGCCGCCGCCCGCGCTCGTCGCCGGCGAAGTCTCGGTGACCTTTTGGTCCCGTGCGTGCGCCCGTTGCGCTCGCAACGTTCCGTAGAGCAGAACTAGCGTGACAGCCGGCTCGTTTGCAAGCCGCAGCGCCAACCCCGCACCTACCCGTAGCTCCGGCCGCCGCCGCGAGCTCGTTTCCGGCGAGCTCCGGCCACCACAGCCGCTGCCGCTCGCCCAGTTGGATGCGGCGCATCTTCAGCTACCCGTAGGAGCAAACCACGCGTCGAATGGTGCTCCGTAGCGAGCACACATTGCATCTCCGTCGTCGGCCATGGTCGTCGCCGGCGAAACTCCGGCGGGAGCTGACGTGGCTCCGTCATTAGGAGCTAACCCAGCTGGTTAATCAACCTACAGCCACTGACAGTGGGCCCCACCCCTGGTCAAACCCCAGTCAGCGCTGGGTTTGACCGGGATTAGTTCCTGTGTCACTGACGTGTGGACCCCGCACGTCAGGTTTGACCTGGGGCGCCCGGTTGACTCTGCTGACGTCACCGTGATGTGGTGCTGACGCCATAAATCATTTCTGGATTTATTATTATTTCAGGAAATTTCATAAAATGCCCTAAACTTCAATAAATCATAGAAATTCAACCGTAACTCCAAATTAAATCAATTATATATGAAAAATGATCAGAAAAATCCAATCTATCCATCTGAACCATTTTCATGCATGTTAGAACAACTTATAGCTGCTGTTTAGCACAAATCAATTAAATGACATTTGAATTTCACATATGGAGTTTGGTTTTGAACTTAGGGTTCAAACCAACTTCATTTAACTTTGTTGCTAGCTGCAGTAGCTCAAACCACAGCATATTGCCATGTCACACCCATGCATCATATTGTTGCATTGCATTGATTATGTTCTTTCTCTGTTGCCGGTGTTTGTCCCCTCTCGATAGACGTGGTCCGACGATGAGTTCGATGACACCGATGAAGAGCTATATTATCTTCAGAAGTGCCAGGCAAGCAAAACCCCCTTGTTCATTCTGATAAAATCCCACTCTCTCGCTCCTGCTCTCTTTTACTGCATTAGGACAACAACGATTTATCTGTTACTTGTTGCGGTAGCTGAACCCCTTTATCCTTTGCATGGCCTGTCATTGCCACAGTAAATAGATGAAACCCACTAGCATGAGTAGGAGTTGTTTGAGCCCTGATGTGCCTACTCATTCATGCTTGTTTGTCATGCCTGCTACTGCTTAGAGTTGAGTCAGGTCTGATTCATCGGGGATGAATCAGAGGCGTGTGAACATGTCCTACCGTGTGTGAGCTAAGTGTGTGAACACGATTTGGTAAAGGTAGCGGTGAGAGGCCATGTAGGAGTACATGGTGGGTTGTCTCATTGCAGTCGTCCTCAGGAACTGAGTTCTGTGTTTGTGATCCATGAACAGCTACTACCACACATTGGGATCCTTAATTGACTCTCTCGACTTATTAATCAACATGATCTCTGTCCAGGAGTTACAACTAGTTTCTAGTGTTTGTAGGTAGTGTTAGTAGTCTACCAAGTGGCACCTGGTACAGGTGGGCTTGGGACAGACTAGGCACAGTGGCACGGTGTACCAAGCGTACATCCACCCGTCGAGGTGGGCTTGGGAACCCTGCACACATCGTTTGGGGCCGTGAGCGACACCCCGGCCGGATGTCCTTGCGGATGGAACCCGAATAGGCGATAAACCTGGACTAGAGACTTGTTCGGTTAGTCAGGTCGTGGCCGACTCCCTCGCCCGGCTTCCGCTTGAAGGTTGCCGAGGTACATGACGTGTACAGGGCGATAAGTGGCGAAAGCGTGTGTGAAGAAGTACACCCCTGCAGGGTTATCATTATCTATTCGAATAGCCGGATTCCTCGGATATGGAAACTTGGACCCCTTGCATAGTTCATAGACAAGTGAAAGTGGATACTCTAAAATACGCAAGATAAGCGTGAGTGCTATGGATGGCGTTCTCGTAGGGAGATGGGAGCGGATCCATAGTGGTGTATTGATATGGTGAATATGTGGACTCGTGTGCGCCACCTCAAAAGAGTTACTTGTAGTCGTTGTTCAGGATAGCCATCGAGTCAAAGCTGGCTTGCTGCAGTCAAACCCTACCATCCGCTTTGTTGATAATGATGCATATGTAGTTAGTTCTGATGTAAGTCTTGCTGGGTACATTTGTACTCACGTTGCTTAATTTATGTTTTTGCAGAGAGCCTTCAGTCTCACTAGTAGTTCCGCGTGGACTTCGATGTTTACCTTGTTACCTCAGCTACGATCTTGTGCCCTCGGCAGGATCTGGTAGATAGTCAGGCTTCTTAGCCTTTTTCATTTATAGATGGCTGTACTCAGACATGATAGCTTCCGCTTGTGCTTTGATTTGTATGCTCTGATTGTTGGGTCATGAGACCCATGTTTGTAATGTCTCGCTCCTCGGAGCCTATTGAATAAATACTTGAGTTGTAGAGTCATTTTGTGATGACATGTTGTATTTGCACATATCGAGCATATTTTGTGTATGTTATTGAAATGCTTGGTATGTGTGGGATCTGACTATCTAGTTGTTTATCCTTAGTAGCCTCTCTTACCGGGAAATGTCTCCTAGTGTTTCCACTGAGCCATGGTAGCTTGCTACTGCTCCGGAACACTTAGGCTGGCCGGCATGTGTCCTTCTTCGTTCCTGTGTCTGTCCCTTCTGGGAAATGTCACGCGATGAATACCGAAGTCCTGTTAGCCCGCTACAGCCCGGTTCACCGGAGTCCTGCTAGCCCAGTGCTACAGCCTGGATTCACTCGCTGATGACCGACACGTTCGATGTTGGGTCATGGATGCCTGTCCATGTAAGTTTGTGCCACTTTGGGTTTACGACTAGTCATGTCAGCCCGGGCTCTTTATCATATGGATGCTAGCGATATCATCATATACGTGAGCCAAAAGGCGCAAACGGTCCCGGGCAAAGGTAAGGCGACACCCGTGGGAATACCGTGCGTGAGGCCGCAAAGTGATATGAGGTGTTACAGGCTAGATCGATGTGACATTGAGTCGGGGTCCTGACAGCGTTGGTGTCAGAGCTTGACTGCCTATAGGATTACCAAGCCAAACTGGTCGAAGTTGAGTCTAGAAATTCTTTAGTTATATAAGGGAATTGATTGTGGGATGGAACATAAGGCTCTTTTTACTCCTTATACCTTATGCCCTTCTGATCTGAGTCATCTTATCTTTCCTACGGGTATTAAGGACTAGGCTATCTCTTCTTTCTATCAGGATCACGTGTTGCTAATCCGTAGACTTATAAGATTGTTGGATTTAAGCTTGAGTTCAGTTTCTACTACTTCTGTAAGTTAACTGTTGATCTTGAAACCTTGATATTGTGCTTCCGAGTGGTTATGCCACCATTTTTGTGAATGTATCAAATCTTTTCTGAGCATTTACAGCCGTTATGCTGTCCGAGTCATCCCAGGTTTCTAAATAGTCGGATGCATTGGCAAACCCCTTCGTCCTGTTTCCGATGTGCCTTTGGTCAGGTTAATCACACAAATCGGTTAGTTGAGGTACTCCGTTGCCTTAACATATATGTTGGAGTTATTATTATGACCCTAGGTGCCTTAGGGGATCATCTAGTGATCTAGCCATGATTTGTGTCCCAGTGTGATGATTCTGGCCGTTATTCTCGAAAGCATCCCGTGATGCCACTTAGTAGTAGGTATTCTATTCCTGGGTTTTGAACCCGAGATTCACCCCACTTACTTCATGTTGATAGTAATTGCTAGCTCCCTTAGGTTATTAGTAACCTTTGCGATAGTCTTTGAGGTCCGTGGTATCTTCTTCTTCCAAATACCATGAACTACTTATGGCAGAAGTTCCTCGTTGAACTGAACGATCACAACCAGAGTGCTCTTGATGAGTTCTCCATTATATATTGTGGTCTGCCCGTTCTACCTTTCTGCATGGGTTATCCGGAAGAAATATGTTGAACTTCGTTCGACATGCTAAACCATGCATCCACAACTCAGAAAATCGTATGTTCCTTGAGTTGTCTCTCTTTAGTTGTCTTCTGACCCTCGTCTATCAATTGATAGTCAAGATTATGTGTGCATTCGTTCATCGATGCCTATTACTCTTGTGGTCTGTCAAGCCATTCTATTCCAGAATGACTAGGACAAACAAACTCCAGTACCTCATCCATATCTAGGATTGGGTCAAAGTAATTGTGCTCTGCAGTTCAAAATGCCAACCCAGCTTTTGATTCTGCTCTACCCTGAAGTATTACCGTCTTTATGTCAGGATTTTCATGAGAATTGCACCGGCTCTTGTGAATTCTTGATGTAGTGATACTTCTCGCCATCGATATTCATTCCTTGGTTTCTGTGTTATTATAACCGGAACGCCGACAACTGAATCGTGATGTGTGAAATCTATACTGCTAGCAACTCCATTGCTTGGTAGTTAAATGGACGATAACCTCATTCTTAGGGTGTCCTCACTCATTGATCATATCGTCTTGCCCTCAAAAGCGAGATTGTTCTCGAGCTTAGTAACATACCGGTGGTTCGTGGCTTTCCAAATATCTTCTTGGAAGTGTTACCGGGTTGTTTCCTGACTGTTATGTTGAGCTCGTGATCAAGTTGGTTTCTTGTGAACCACCCTTTCTCCAAGAATCTGTGTTGGATATCCCTGAGCTAGTTGGTTAAGCTAGACAACAACATGGAGAGTTGGAAGATAAAAGCTTGCCTGACTTAGTTCGTTCCAAAGGGATATTCTTGTGTAGTGTGTGTTGAAGAAAGATGATATCTTCATCGATTGGTCCCTGTGATCAGTTGCTGGATCTATTATCTTACCCAAACCTTTGATTGAGTATGGGCTATCGTCAAATCAAATCAGAACCAACGATGTTCGTAATGTTGTCTTACTCGTGGATTTTCCTCGAGCATACACCATTACATCTTTTGGTCTGACCAATGCTATCACCTTGTTCACCAAGTCGTGGAATTCCATCTTCATGGAAATCTCGATGATTTGTTGTTGAGCCCATCAACATCATTTTATCTTCTCCAAGATCTTGTTGGACAATAAGTTAGTGTTGGAAACTTTTGAAAGCATTTTCTTCATGCTAGCTCATGAAGTATTTGTTTGATGAAAGGAGTGACTTCCTCTTATACACGTGCATTTGGTGAAAGTTGCCGCCGTGAATTTGAGAAAGTTAGTTCTGCTTCCTCTGGAATCATCCCAAGTCAGTCTAACACATGTGCGAAGTATTTTGTGGTTTGGAGACTTGCAACCTTCATTCTATATGTATCCCTAGCACACCAAGCCACTGAATGATTTGTTCAAGGAAAAGGAGTTGCTGTGCAAATACTAGTTCATGCACAAGATTCCTATATCCTCGATGATGGTTCCTACCAGAACTCGGTAGTGTTTTATTGTAAGACTACCATGTGATCATGTTTGTCTGAGGCAGCGTGTTCACACATGTGTAGCAGAACCAGCTCATGTCTTGGAGTTTGCTATCGTAGTTCATTTCCCGAGAATCTCGCAACGTTATCTCGTCGAATTGTGTTGCAAACTTTCATTTTCCTTCCTAGACTCGATGAGTCTGGAATATCCTGACACCAACCAGATCTGAATCTCAGGCAGATATGATGGTTGGAACATTTTTCAAGAACTATAATATCGGTCCCTCGGAAACCGGTAAAGTGGATGTCGTGGCCAACACACCCCGCCGGGAGACCTAATATTGTAGTACCTTGATTGGAGAAGTTGGACACCTTTCCATAAGGACTTCGTAGGATTTACTCCCTAGTTGTGCCTTATGATTTTTGTGTTTCCGAAGTCCGACCTTTACTTGATGTTCTAGATACCAGACCATTTCTATGAATGGGTTACACTAGCACATCAAGGAGAACATTAGAAGCGGAGTGCTAAATGTCTCTCGGTCGATCATCCAGATTTTATTTCCTTGGCCCCGCCAAGGGTGAAATCTGAGAAAGTGTTATCTTTCTTTGCATCTGCATCATCCATCATCATTCATCATGGTAGCAAGTTGTGTTGCCAGAATCCTTGACACGGATATTGGTAAAATCTTGATGATTATGGAAATGCTCAAGTTTTTGAGAGCACGCACAAGCGCTACATGTTATCTTCGGCACTAACTGGGTTTGCTCTCAGTTTCCTCGGCAATGCTATGACCTTTTCAAACAGTGAATTCACTCTCTATTGTTGGGTTCTTCCCCAGTTACCAGAATCATTCCCAGCATTTGCATTTTGTTCCCAGCTTGCACCGCCAATGTGCCATCCTACCATGGGTCTCTTCCATTTCCGGTGGTAAGCAAATTCATCCATTACGTTGTCTTCAACAAGGTAATCCACATCATCCAAGTCTGGGTATGCCATTCCACCGACCCCCTCCAAACGATCGCTCGAGAATTGCCTTAGGCTGGTTTAAAGAGTTTCAATGATCTCGGAATCAAAGGTAATTCTTTTTACCACTTAAGGGGATATATCTATGAGTCACCATCCCTGGGGTGCCTCGTTGTCGTATCATGGCAACTCAACTCCTCGCTACGTTGACGACCATTCACCACCCTTTTTAAGCGTGGAATTGTTGTCTACCTAGTGAACCTTCGTCATCTGCTTCACTCCAGTCCTATGGATGTGTGCTTCGTGTCTCAGCTCGAGAGATGTGACAATGTCTCATCCCATGAGTTGATCCTGAGTTGTTCGGTCTTCGAGAAGATCGATCCTTCTAGAGTTTTCCTTTCCTCTTCTTGTCATGATTAGCTGGAGTTCTCGGAACAAGACATCAAGATAATGATGGTGAACGAATCAATGTTCATTTGAAGTGCACCCTGGATCGTGAAGATTATACTAGTTTGTGTTTCCTCTTCGTCTTACCCTACGCTTGAATCTCGGGTCGAGATTCTTGTTTAGTGGGGGTGAGTTGTCACATCCCTAGTTCTGGCCTGACCTATGCTTGCTTCCATCTGTGCATCATGTTTAAATTTTTGAAACTTGAACTGAGGAATTTGGAAGCCTCAAAATTTAAATAAAAGAAGGGCTAAAACCCTAAAATCTCATTCATTGTTCCAAAAATGTTCTTCTTAAATGTTTAATATTTTTGGCAAGGGTTTTGATCCAAACCAAAAATAATGAACATTTTAAAAGGATTTATTTTTGGGACTTTGAATTTAAATCATTAGCTATTTGAATTTGAATTATATTCATATAATTAGAATATAATTTCAAGTACCCCTGAAATATTTTATAAGCTTTTGGAAAAGTCCATCTAGCAATATAAAAATATTCAGAGGAGTTTTTGGCATTGTTTGAATTATTTTAAATTCAAAACAGTGGCAAAATAAATTAATAAAACAAACAGAACAGAAAAATTAAAAAAGAGAGAAGGAACTTACCTGACGCTTACCTGAGGCCCACTCACCTGTGCGGCCTGCTGCAGAAGCCGGCCCAGCCCACCACCGCCTCCTTCTCTGTCGCCTTCCTCCTCTGCCAGGAGGATGAGCACGCGCCCGGCGTGCGCGTCCACGCGCCCCGGCCACCTCCTCCCTGCCTGGCTGCCTCCTCCTCCCCTGGTCGCCTCCCGCGACGCCACGCAGCCCCTGGCTCCCTCTCTCACTCTCCTTGCTCCTTCCCTCCGTCCTTATCCCCCTCTGCTCCCTCTCCCTCCCGCGACTGAACGGAGCCCGTCGCCGCCGACCAGCGCTCGCACGGCCGCAGCCGTCCCGAAGCCTCTCCGACACGCCCTCGAGCTCCGCCGGTCCTCCCTCGTCCTCCTCGTCGTCTCACGCGACCAGAAGAGCCCCGGAACGCCGCCCCCGACGTTTTCCCCCTCGCCGGCCGCCGGGGATCTTCACTGTCAATTCGCCACCATCGACGCTTCCCCGGCCCCATCGTTTGCACCGGCCAACTCCCCGTGAGCTCCTCTTCCTTCTCCCCCTTTCCGTTCTCTCATTTGCATGCCGTAGTTGCCGCCTTGCCAACGACCGAAACCCGCCGCCGCCCGCGCTCGTCGCCGGCGAAGTCTCGGTGACCTTTTGGTCCCGTGCGTGCGCCCGTTGCGCTCGCAACGTTCCGTAGAGCAGAACTAGCATGACAGCCGGCTCGTTTGCAAGCCGCAGCGCCAACCCCGCACCTACCCATAGCTCCGGCCACCGCCGCGAGCTCGTTTCCGGCGAGCTCCAGCCACCACAGCCGCTGCCGCTCGCCCAGTTGGATGTGGCGCATCTTCAGCTACCCGTAGGAGCAAACCACGCGTCGAATGGTGCTCCGTAGCGAGCACACGTTGCATCTCCGTCGTCGGCCATGGTCGTCGCCGGCGAAACTCCGGCGGGAGCTGACGTGGCTCCGTCATTAGGAGCTAACCCAGCTGGTTAATCAACCTACAGCAACTGACAGTGGGCCCCACCCCTGGTCAAACCCCAGTCAGCGCTGGGTTTGACCGGGATTAGTTCCTGTGTCACTGACGTGTGGACCCCGCACGTCAGGTTTGACCTGGGGCGCCCAGTTGACTCTGCTGACGTCACCGTGACGTGGTGCTGACGCCATAAATCATTTCTGGATTTATTATTATTTCAGGAAATTTCAAAAAATGCCCTAAACTTCAATAAATCATAGAAATTCAACCGTAACTCCAAATTAAATAAATTATATATGAAAAATGACCAGAAAAATCCAATCTATCCATCTGTACCATTTTCATGCATGTTAGAACAACTTATAGCTGCTGTTTAGCACAAATCAATTAAATGACATTTGAATTTCACATATGGAGTTTGGTTTTGAACTTAGGGTTCAAACCAACTTCATTTAACTTTGTTGCTAGCTGCAGTAGCTCAAACCACAGCATATTGCCATGTCACACCCATGCATCATATTGTTGCATTGCATTGATTGTGTTCTTTCTCTGTTGCCGGTGTTTGTCCCCTCTCGATAGACGTGGTCCGACGATGAGTTCGATGACACTGATGAAGAGCTATATTATCTTCAGAAGTGCCAGGCAAGAAAAACCCCCTTGTTCATTCCGATAAAATCCCACTCTCTCGCTCCTGCTCTCTTTTACTGCATTAGGACAACAACGATTTATCTGTTACTTGTTGCGGTAGCTGAACCCCTTCATCCTTTGCATGGCCTGTCATTGCCACAGTAAATAGATGAAACCCACTAGCATGAGTAGGAGTTGTTTGAGCCCTAATGTGCCTACTCATTCATGCTTGTTTGTCATGCCTGCTACTGCTTAGAGTTGAGTCAGGTCTGATTCATCGGGGATGAATCAGAGGCGTGTGAACATGTCCTACCGTGTGTGAGCTAAGTGTGTGAACACGATTTGGTAAAGGTAGCGGTGAGAGGCCATGTAGGAGTACATGGTGGGTTGTCTCATTGCAGCCGTCCTCAGGAACTGTGTTCTGTGTTTGTGATCCATGAACAGCTACTACCACACATTGGGATCCTTAATTGACTCTCTCGACTTATTAATCAACATGATCTCTGTCCGGGAGTTGCAACTAGTTTCTGGTGTTTGTAGGTAGTGTTAGTAGTCTACCAAGTGGCACCCGGTACAGGTGGGCTTGGGACAGACTAGGCACAGTGGCACGGTGTACCAAGCGTACATCCACCCGTCGAGGTTGACTTGGGAACCCTGCACACATCGTTTGGGGCCGTGAGCGACACCCCGGCCAGATCTCCTTGCGGATGGAACCCGAATAGGCGATAAACCTGGACTAGAGACTTGTTCGGTTAGTCAGGTCGTGGCCGACTCCCTCGCCCGGCTTCCGCTTGAAGGTTGCCGAGGTACATGACGTGTACAGGGCGATAAGTGGCGAAAGCGTGTGTGAAGAAGTACACCCCTGCAGGGTTATCATTATCTATTCAAATAGCCGGATTCCTCGGATATGGAAACTTGGACCCCTTGCATAGTTCATAGACAAGTGAAAGTGGATACTTTAAAATACGCAAGATAAGCGTGAGTGCTATGGATGGCGTTCTCGTAGGAAGATGGGAGTGGATCCATAGTGGTGTATTGATATGGTGAATATGTGGACTCGTGTGCGCCACCTCAAAAGAGTTACTTGCAGTCGTAGTTCAGGATAGCCACCGAGTCAAAGCTGGCTTGCTGCAGTCAAACCCTACCATCCCCTTTGTTGATAATGATGCATATGTAGTTAGTTCTGATGTAAGTCTTGCTGGGTACATTTTTACTCACGTTGCTTAATTTATGTTTTTGCAGAGAGACTTCAGTCTCACTAGTAGTTCCGCGTGGACTTCGACGTTTAGCTTGTTACCTCAGCTACGATCTTGTGCCCTCGGCAGGATCTGGTAGATAGTCAGGCTTCTTAGCCTTTTTCATTTATAGATGTCTGTACTCAGACATGATAGCTTCCGCTTGTGCTTTGATTTGTATGCTCTGATTGTTGGGTCATGAGACCCATGTTTGTAATGTCTCGCTCCTCGGAGCCTATTGAATAAATACTTGAGTTGTAGAGTCATTTTGTGATGCCATGTTGTATTTGCACATATTGAGCATATTGTGTGTATGTTATTGAAATGCTTGGTATGTGTGGGATCTGACTATCTAGTTGTTTATCCTTAGTAGCCTCTCTTTCCGGGAAATGTCTCCTAGTGTTTCCACTGAGCCATGGTAGCTTGCTACTGCTCCGGAACACTTAGGCTGGCCGGCATGTGTCCTTCTTCGTTCCTGTGTCTGTCCCTTCGGGGAAATGTCACGCGATGAATACCGGAGTCCTGTTAGCCCGCTACAGCCCGGTTCACCGGAGTCCTGCTAGCCCAGTGCTACAGCCTGGATTCACTCGCTGATGACCGACACGTTCGATGTTGGGTCATGGATGCCTGTCCCTGTAAGTTTGTGCCACTTTGGGTTTACGACTAGTCATGTCAACCCGGCCTCTTTATCATATGGATGCTAGCGATATCATCATATACGTGAGCCAAAAGGCGCAAACGGTCCCGGGCAAAGGTAAGGCGACACCTGTGGGAATACCGTGCATGAGGCCGCAAAGTGATATGAGGTGTTACAGGCTAGATCGATGTGACATTGAGTCGGGGTCCTGACACTTTGATCTCCATCTTCCTTTGTCTCTTTTTTCTTTATCTAGAAACTTGTAAAATCTCCCAAATATTCATATTACCTCCAAATTTGGTGATTCAAATTTCTAGTAGTTTATAAATTCATTATCTATCACATGGTGCTATTTGCACATTTTTCCAGAAACATTTCCTTCACAAATGTTTATGAAATCCTACTTTTCCATTTCCGTCATAAACTTTAGAAAATCACAGAGGGCTCAAATTTGATCCAAATGCCATGATTCAAATTCCTAGATGCTTCTTAGTTCATAACTTAATACTTTCTGTGCCACACAAAATAATGAGACATTTCTTCATATTTTTCAACTTTGCAAATCCATAGGAAAATCATTTGAACTCCAAATCCAGTGAAACCAACTCCTAGATGCTTCTAAAATCATTCTTTGTTCAATGGGTGCCTTTGCTCATTTTTCAAAATAATATTTCTGTACACTTCTTGCAAATCCACAAAACCCTTGATTCCATCATATTGAAATGTTCACAGATATCCATTGATCAAATCCCAATGAAACCACTTTGGTCATACCCAGGGGCGCAGCTTTGTAGGGGCCAAACTGGGCCGTGGCCCGCCAAGGAATTTGGCAAAAATAATAATTACCTATGCATCTTACGAGCCCAGCCCACCTGCAGTCCAGTAAGCAGACATTCTCAGATAGTCTCTCAGCGCATCCCCCATCCTCTCGCCGTCTCAACCCAGTTCGGCCCGTACAAGCACAGCAGATAGCAGGTGGCACACGGGCAAGCGAGACTAGGGTGTCACAGCCCTAGAGTTTGTTTGCAAGTAGTTGCATAATCATCCATGCGTCATGTCTAAATTTATTGGAAACTTGAAATGGGGATGCTTAAACCCTAGCACCAAATGATTTCAACTAGGGTCAAAATAAAATCTTTTTCATTGAACTCAAAATGCCCTCTAAAAATGTTCAACATTTCTGGTTTGAGGTGAAAGCATCTACCAAAAATGGTTTATATTTTTGCAGGACATATTGGGCTCTGAATTAAGTCATACCCTATTTGCATTTGGGCATTTAAATGCTATAAAATATTTTAAATGCTCAAATAATCATAAACAAAAATGTTTACTGTTGGATATATTCTAAACAGTAGCCATGATTAGTTTCATGATTTTTGGATCTGTTTAACTATTTTTAATAAAGCCACACAGTTACAGAAAAATAGAAAACAGTAATTAAAATAGAAAATAGAGAGAGAGAGAGAAGGACTACCTGGCGCTTACCTACAGCCCAGATGCCCACTACTGTGCGGCCCAGCCCACCAGGCGCCCCCCCCTGTCGCCTTCCTCCTCGTGCCAGTAGGCAGAGGAGGGACACCGCGACGCCGCCGAGCTCGCCATGCCACCAGGCTGCCTGCCTGCGTCGCCTGGCCACCGCGACGCCTCGCGTCATCTCCTTGGCGCCGCCCCGACCCCCTAGACCCCCTCGCTCTCTCCCTCTCCCTCGTTTCCCTCCTCTGTCTCGCTCTCACGCGCACGGCCGAACGCCGCCGCCGTCGTTCGCCATAGCCATAGCCGCAGCCATCCCCGAGCCTCTCTGACACGCCCACGAGCTCCGCCTCGTCCCTCTCTTCCTCCCCACCGAGCCGATCGACGCCGGAAGCCCCTGGACGTTGCAAGCACCGCCGTTCCCCTCGTCGGCCACCGGAGATCGTCGCCGTCGATTTGCTGCCTCCGGTGCCTCCCCGAGCTCGCTGGCCCTCCCGTTTAACTCACCGTGAGCCCCTTTTCCTCTCCCCTCTTCTCTCAAGCTCGCGCTCGTCCCCTAGCTTCATTTTGCACTGCGGCCGAGAGCATCTCGCCGCTGGCCATGGCATAGACATGGCCACAGCCGCGCAAGCTCGCAACCGAGCGCGCCACCATGATCGGCACGTTCCCAGGAGTCGACCGCGACCACCCGCGGCTCCTGCTGTTCCCTGCATCGCCTAACCCGCCGTGGGCCGAGCTCCGGCCACCGCGACCGAGCTCCTCGCCATCGCTACCGGCCACCCCAGCTGCTGACTTCAGTCCCATTGGATGCGGAAGAGCGCCAGCTACGTGTAGAGCCTCTTCGCCGTTCGTTTGGCCACCGAAGACGCAAACCCGAGCCGTTCCGCCGTGTCTGGCCTCGCCGGCGTCGAGTCGCCGGCGGGTTTGACTCGTTTGACCGCGGTTGGCCACTGGTTTGACCTTCCCTGACATGTGGGCCCAAGCCCCTAATTAGTTAACTCGAGATTAATTAGAGCTAACTAATTTAGTTAACTAAACTAGACACTGACATGTGGACCCCGCCCTGCTAACAGCCTGGTTAGGGTTAGTTTAGCACTAACTAACTCAGTTAGTCGACCGAGTCACTGACCAGTGGGTCCCCAGGTCAGGTTTGACCTAGACAGCGCCTTTGACCTGCTGACGTCACCCCGACGTCAGGCTGACGCAGTAATTTATTTTTCTGGATTTATTTTTATACAGGAAATTCCAGAAAATAGCAAAAACTTCTAAAATTCATATAAAATCAACTGTAGCTCAGAATGAAATAAATTATATATGAAAAATGATCAGAAAAATCCAATCTATCCATCTGTACCATTTTCATGCATGTTAGAACAACTTAAAGCTGCTGTATACAACAATTAGAATTAATGGGATTTGAAATGTCATATATGGAGTTTGAATTTGAATCTTGGATTCAAACCAACTTCATTTAACCTGCTGCTAGTTGCATTAGCTCAAACCACAGCATATTGCCATGTCATGATCATGCATCATATTGTGCATTGCATTGATTGTGCTTCTTCTTTGTTTGTCGGTGTTTGTCCCTTCCCAGTAAGACGTGTACCGATGATGTGATCGTTGACACCAATGAAGAAATATACTATCTTCAGAAGTGCCAGGCAAGCAAAACCCCCTTGTTCATTCCGACACAATCCTACTCTCTCGCCCTGCTCTCTTTTACTGCATTAGGACAACAACGAGTCATTTGTTACTTGCTGCGGTAGCTGAACCCCTTATCCTCTGCATGACCTGTCATTGCCACAGTAAATAGATGAAACCCACTAGTATGAGTAGGAGTTGTTTGAGCCCTGTTGTGCCTACTCATTCATGTTTGTTTGTCATGCCTGCTACTACTTAGAGTTGAGTCAGGTCTGATTCATCGGGAATGAATCAGAGGTGTGTGAACATGTCCTACTGTGTGTAAGCTAAGTGTGTGAACACGATTTGGTAAAAGGTATCGGTGAGAGGCCATGTAGGAGTACATGGTGGGTTGTCTCATTGAAGCCGTCCTTAGGAACTGAGTTCTGTGTTTGTGATCCATGATTCAGCTACTACCATGCATTGGGCCCTGAAATATGACCCCGCTCGACTTCTTATTCACCCTTGTCCTCTGTCCAGGAGTTGCAAGTAGTTTCTGGTGTTTGTAGTATGCTGGAGGCCGTGTGCAGCGCTGACCGAAGGGGTGGGCTGTGATGCGGTAGGCACGTGGCCGGGTATACCGGGCGCCCGTTTGGTGTCACGGAACCCTGTTCACATCGTTTGGGGCTGTGACCGAAACCCCGGCCGGATCTCCTCATGGATGGAACCCGAATAGGCGATAAACCTGGACTAGAGACTTAGGTGTTTAGGTAGATCGTGGTCTACACCCACGTCGGCTTTCGCTTGAAGTCTGCCGAGCACATGTCGTGTGTAGACGCTAAGTGGTGGAAACATGTATGAAGAAGTACACCCCTGCAGGGTTAACATCATCTATTCGAATAGCCGTGTCCGCGGTAAAGGACTTCTGGGTTGCTTATATCAGTTCATAGACAAGTGAAAGTGGATACCCTAAAATACGCAAGATAAGCGTGAGTGCTATGGATGGCGTTCTCGTAGGGAGACGGGAGCGGATCCATAGTGGTGTATTGATATGGTGAATATGTGGACTCGTGTGCGCCACCTCAAAAGAGTTACTTGCAGTCGTAGTTCAGGATAGCCACCGAGTCAAAGCTGGCTTGCTGCAGTTAAACCCCACCATCCCCTTTGTTGATAATGATGCATATGTAGTTAGTTCTGATGTAAGTCTTGCTGGGTACATTTGTACTCATGTTTGCCTATTTTATGTTTTTGCAGAGAGAGTTCAGTCTCGCTAGTAGTTCCGCGTGGACTCCGACGTTTAGCTTGTTACCTCAGCTACGATCTTGTGCCCTCGGCAGGATCTGGTAGATAGTCAGGCTTCTCAGCCTTTTTCTTTTGTAGATGTCTGTACTCAGACATGTTAAGCTTCCGCTTGTGCTTTGATTTGTATGCTCTGAATGTTGGGTCATGAGACCCCTGTTTGTAATATCTCGCTCCTCGAAGCCTAATGAATACATACTTGGGTCGTAGAGTCATGTTGTGATGCCATGTTGTATTTGCACATATCGAGCATATTGTGTGTATGTTATTGAAGTGCTTGGTATGTGTGGGATCTGACTATCTAGTTGTTTATCCTTAGTAGCCTCTCTTACCGGGAAATGTCTCCTAGTGTTTCCATGGTAGCTTGCTACTGCTCCGGAACACTTAGGCTGGCCGGCATGTGTCCTTCTTCGTTCATGTGTCTGTTCCCTCGGGGAAATGTCACGCGATGAATACCGGAGTCCTGTTAGCCCGCTACAGCCCGGTTCACCGGAGTCCTGCTAGCCCAGTGCTACAGCCTGGATTCACTCGCTGGTGACCGACACGTTCGATGCTGGGTCATGGATGCTTGTCCCTGTAAGTTTGTGCCACTTTGGGTTTACGACTAGCCATGTCAGCCCGGGCTCCTTATTATATGGATGCTAGCGACACTATCATATACGTGTGCCAAAAGGCGCAAACGGTCCCGGGCAAAGGTAAGGCGACACCCGTGGGAATACCGTGCGTGAGGCCGCAAAGTGATATGAGGTGTTACATGCTAGATCGATGTGGCATTGAGTCGGGGTCCTGACATAGGGAAAAACCGGCCGCAGAGATAGAGGAGAGGAGAGAGATGGCGGTCCTTCACAGCCGCCAAGTTCAGTATAAAAATACGTTCTTGGGCTGCTTTTACTGTCTTACGATTGGATCTTGGGAGCTGTTGTCTGTAGATTCTTTAGGTGTTCTAGATTTACTTGAAGCATGCATGACTTAGGTCTGGCCTTCTGGGTTGGTTCTGATTAACTTACATGATTTTCTTTTCCAAGGTTGGATAATGATTTGACTACCCAGAATCTAGCTAGTAGCCTCCTGAATAATTTGCAATCTCAGCACAATCCCATGCTTGAAAAGTTCAGTTTAGGATTTGATGGTGCTGCAAAAGTTCTCTGTCTACTTGTTTTTTAGCTCAAAAAAGGGGTACTTGCGGATTGATTTTTGTCGATGCCTTGTGGAGACACGAAGACATACCATCTTCAATTTGATTGATAGGCTACTTCGTTTACTCATTACTCTCCCAGTTTCGTTTCTACATCTGAGTGTTGAACGTGCATTTTCCGTCCAGTTTTTTTTAGTTTGGCCCACCCATCTTTTTCTTTCAAGCTCCGCCACTGGTCATACCTCATATGACCAAAGGTATCCTAGAAAAGTCCAACTCACATTTTTAGAGCACTTTTATTTTGCCTTGTTGTGTTGCTTATTGTGATTGTTTCCGACGTTAGTTGACGAAGTAGATGGAGTATTTGGAGGAGGACCAGAAGACTTGAAGACTCTGATGAACCAGGCAAGCAGGCCTTTGACCATGATGAACCCTTTTTATCATAGTAGCATTTCTTTCCGTGATTGTTGAATGCATGATATCTTGAATGGCAACCTTGCTAGGTTTGCCTTCGTTGCATACCCCATTGATACTTGCATTGTTCATGACGCTATCCTTGTTTAGAGTTGTGTTGGTGGGTTGTAGAAATATGCTATAGTTGTTGGCTGAGCAAAATGGGTCAGAGTTATGCATGGTAAGGAACAAGTGTGGTTTGACATACTTGCAAATAGCCACAGTGGGTGCCACTAATGTCCCTGGGAGATGATGATGAACTAGGTCACTACTTGGTGGAGGTATAGTGTACCGAGGCTTGATGAAAGTGTTGTTTACAGAGACGGATTAGACTTAAGATTTGTTAACCGTCCCAACCCTACATGTGCAAGCACTATACCCTTATATGGGAAAGGGCATTATTGAGTACCTAGGCCGATACTAGCATGGTTCCCACATTACTAGTGACGGGAGTGATTTGTGGTCACTCTCGAGACGGGGTCGTGTGAAAGTGCAACTCTCCCTGGATGGTTTTTGCAATTCCTAACAACATATAGCTCATTGAGATAATGCTATTTCAAGATAAATATTTCAGGAAAGCTCAATGATTGGCATGGCATGGATGAGAAAAGTGGAGCCCTCCAAATGCTAAGGACAAAAGGATTAGCTCAAGCTCAAAGCACAAGAATCTAGATTTTCCATTTTAGTGATCCAAGATCACGTTGAGTCTATAGGGAAAGCCAATACTATCATGTAGGCATGAGGTGTTGCTTAATGAGTTTTTTGCTCAAAGTGCTTAGTGATATGCTCCAAAGCCCTCAACTACTTTCTCACATCCACATATGTCCCAAACCATAAGTCAAACTCGGCCCGACCAAAACTGTCTATCCGGCACCACTGAGTTCTGTTGACATAGCCACTGCCATAAACCCTAGTCTTTTCGGTCTCACCGATAGGGATCTCGGTCTCATCGAGATGGGATTGTAGTCTCTCTGTTTCCCTTTGTAACGTTTCCATCAAACCGAGATGAGCGATCGGTCCCACCGAGATTGCAATGCAAACTCACTATTTCCCTTTCGTAGCATTTTGGTCCAACCGAGATGAGCGAATCGGTCCCACCGAGTTTGCGTGACCAACCCTCTGTGTGTCTATTACCAAAAAATCGGTCTCACCGAGTTTGTGTAATCGGTCTCACCGAGATTACGTTATGCCTTAACCCTAACCATATCGGTCCTACCGAGTTGACATGTCGGTCCCACTGAAATTCCTAACGGTCACATTATTTACTAAATTGGTCCGACCGAGTTTCACGAGTCGGTCCCACCGAGTTTGGAAAGTTGTGTGTAATTGTTAGATTTTGTGTGGAGGCTATATATACCCCTCCACCCACTCTTCATTCGTGGAGAGAGCCATCAGAACATGCCTACACTTCCAATATACATTTTCTGAGAGAGAACCACCTACACCTGTGTTGAGGTCAAGATATTCCATTCCTATCACATAAATCTTGATCTCTAGCCTTCCCCAAGTTGCTTTCCACTCAAATCTTCTTTCCATCAAATCCAAATCCTGTGAGAGAGAGTTGAGTGTTGGGGAGACTATCATTTGAAGCACAAGAGCAAGGAGTTCGTCATCAACACACAATTTGTTACTTCTTGGAGAATGGTGTCTCCTAGATTGGCTAGGTGTCACTTGGGAGCCCCCGACAAGATTGTTGAGTTGAACCAAGGAGTTTGTAGGGCAAGGAGATCACCTACTTCGTGAACATCTACCCTAGTGAGGCAAGTCCTTCGTGGGCGATGGCCATGGTGGGATAGACAAGGTTGCTTTTTCGTGGACCCTTAGTGGGTGGAGCCCTCCGTGGACTCGCGCAACCATTACCCTTTGTGGGTTGAAGTCTCCATCAACGGGGATGTACGATAACACCACCTATCAGAACCACGGATAAAAAATCTCTGTGTCAACATTGCATTTGCCTCCTCAAACTCCTTTCTTTTACCTTCATATGCAATTGCTTTACATTTCGCTGCTATACTCTTAGAATTGCACGTATAGGTTGATTGCTTGACTTGTGCTAAGTTGGTAAAATCTGCCAAGAACTAAAACTGGGGAAATGCTAGATTTTTTTTGTTCAAGTAGTCTAATCACCCCTCCTCTAGACATACTTTCGATCCTACAAGTGGTATCAGAGCTTTGGTCTCCATTTGCTTTGATTTCCATAGCTTTTGGTGGTCATAGCCTTGCTTTCACAACCTAGGAGAGTTTGGCGCCTAGCGAGGGAAATTACCACCGTAGAGGTCCTTACTTTGATGCTACTAATTTTGCTAGTTGGAAGCATAAGATGAAAATGCATATTTTGGACATAACCCTGCCCTTTGGGCTATTGTGTGTATTGGCTTGCAAGGTGAATTCTTTGATGGGAGAGAACCAAACCGTGAAGCTACCGCGGAAGAGTTGAAGATGCTGCAATATAATGCTCAAGCTTGTGACATCCTCTTCAACGGATTGTGCCCCGAAGAATTCAACAAAATCAGCCATCTTGAGAATGCAAAGGAAATTTGGGATACTTTGGTTGACATACATGAAGGTACGGAATCCGTCAAGGAATCCAAATTGGATGTGCTTCAAAGTCAACTTAACAAGTTCAAAATGAAGGATGGTGTAGGTGTCGCCGAGATGTACTCTAGGCTTGCTCCCATCACAAAGGAGATTGCCGGCTTAGGAAGTGAAGAGATGACCAACAAATTCATCATCAAGAAGATCCTAAGAGCCTTGGATGGAGAATATGATACCGTGTGCACATTGATCCAAATGATGCCCAATTACAAAGATCTCAAGCCAATGGAAGTCATTGGAAGAATTGTTTCTCATGAGATGTAACTCAAGGATAAGGAGGAGCTCCACAACAAGTGAAGTGGTGCTTACAAAGCCTCATGTGAAGCTCCCACATCATCAAGTGAAAAACAAACCTTCAATGAAGAATTGAGCCTAATGGTGAAGAACTTCAAGAAGTTCTACAAGAGTAGAAGCAAGGAAAGAAGCTCCAAGTCAAGGTCCTATAATGACAAAAGATCTTCTAGTCGTGAGTGCAACTGCTACAATTGTAGAAGACCCGGACACTATTCCAATGAGTGTACGGCTCCCTACAAAAGAAGAGAAGATTATCCAAAAAGAAGGAATAGAAGAGAAGAATCACCATCAAGAGAAAGAAGGAGTAGAGATGACCGTTATGAACGAAGAACATCCTGGACAAGCAAGGATTCAGAAAGGAAGGACAAGTCATCAAGGAGCTACACAAAATGAAGACATCAAGCTCATGTTGGTGAATGGGTATCCGGCTCCGACTCCGACAATCACTCCGAGAGAAGCTATCACTCCGACTATGAATATACTCAAGATAAAGGTGTTGCCAGTCTAGCACTTGTGTCAACTAACTCCTACGACATATTTGACTCACCAAATGAAGGAATTGGAAGATGCTTCATGGCTAAAGGCCCAAAGGTATCACACCCCGAGTATGTTGATTTCAATAGTGATGAAGATGACTTGTTAGGTGATGATGATTTACTTGTTGACAACTCTAGTGATGAATACTATGATGAAACATCAAATAATCATGCTAATCAAGATAAAACGAATGAAAATGATAAGGAGAAGATTGAGCGCCTAACTAAAGAACTAAACACTCTTAAGTTAGCTCATGAAACTATCTTGGAAGATCAACGAGAACTTTTAAAGACTCATGAGAAGTCACGCTTTGAAAAGCTCAACCTTGAGCAAGATCATGAGTTTTTAAAGGCAATCAATGATGATCTTCGCAAGAAAAGTTCTTCTTACATTGCCAAGCATTTACTCTTATCTACTTACATGCCACAAGTCAAGTCTAGTAACAAGAACAAGAAAGATTCTTCTTCTAGTAGTAACAATAATCATGCTAAATCCAATGTTGTTTCTTCTAGTAGTTCTCTTGATTCCACTAATGACTCTCTTAGCCAAGTTACACTTGAGGAAGAAAATAGCTTATTGAAGGGGATTATAGAGAAAGGTGTTTACAAGAGCCTTGCCGGAAGTAAGCAATTTGAGGAAATTGTACGTGAGCAAGGGAGGCACCGGAAGAATCAAGGTGTTGATTTTGAACGAAAGTTCAATGCCAATGGAGTTGAGTGGGAAGAAGATCAATACCCCAAGACGAAGTTTGTTCCTCAACAAGAGAAGTATGATCCTACTTCTTTCAAAGGAACACAAGCTCAAGATGATCTTCCAGCATAAGACCACAAGCAAAAAGGCAAGGACAAGCTTCAAGAGGAGATTGATGCATTTGAAGAAGCCCCTAAGGCCATGGTCAAGTGGGTTCCCAAGACTACATTAAGTTCTACTTCATCGAGTACAACTACAACTCCAAGGATTCCCATCAAGATGATGTGGATTCCTGTCGGTGTCAAAATCGGCGGATCTCGGGTAGGGGGTCCCAATCTGTGCGTCTTAGGCTGATGGTAACATGAAGCAAGGGACACAATGTTTACCCAGGTTCGGGCCCTCTCGATGGAGGTAAAACCCTACTTCCTGCTTGATTAATATTGAAGATATGAGTAGTACAAGACTAGATCTACCATGAGATTGTATAGGCTAAACCCTAAGAGCTAGCCTATGATGGTATGATTGTAATTGTGATCGGCCTTCTAAGGACCATCCTATCCAGTTTATATAGACACCGGAGAGGGCTAGGGTTTACATGGAGTCGGTTACAAGGAAGGAAACATAATATCCGGATCGCCAAGCTTGCCTTCCACGCAAAGGAGAGTCCCATCCGGACACGGGCCGAAGTCTAGAGTCTTGTATCTTCATGCTTCAATAGTCCGGACGATGTATATAGTCCGACAGTCCGGATACCCCCTAATCCAGGACTCCCTCAGTAGCCCCTGAACCAGGCTTCAATGACGATGAGTCCGGCACGCAGTCTTGTCTTCGGCATTGCAAGGCGGGTTCCTTCTCCGAATACTCCAATGTACCTACTACGACAAACAGTATCCGGCTTCTCGTCAACGTTGTACTCCTCAGTTTCAGTGCCTTAATAATGACCATTTCCATGTGTCGAGCGAATGCAAGGAGTCAAGGTATTTTTGCATTTGCCACCCCCGATCCTTCGGGCTAGCCATCTATTTGAAGAGACGGAGATTCCCAGATCCGAACCTCACCCTTCCCCCCTGAGCAAGCATCCAACAGAGCGCCCCAGAAAAACCACTCCAACATGGCCGGTCATCGCAGCTCTTCTACTTGCTCCCCTTGCCCCAAGCCGGGGGACTGGGGAGAGTGTTCAATTCCTCATAGCCGTTTGATAGAGCTACAAACCCAAGGGTTTCTCCGACCGGTGTTCATGGTCCCCGTCCGAGCCGGAATAGCCACCTATAATGGCAGGGAACACGTGGAGAGATCCCCTAATCCGTCTCTAGAGGAGCGAATATGCCTCATTCCGCATCTGTTAAGGGGCGTCGGGTTTCCTATTCATTAGTTCCTTTGCGGGCTCCTGGAGTTCTACGGCCTCCAGTTGCATAACTTTACCCCAGCTTCCGTGCTACATATAGCAGGGTATGTCGCCCTTTGTGAGCTATTTCTAGGCTGTGAGGCTCATTTCGGTTTATGGAAGAAGTTGTTCTGCCTTGTCCCCCGCAACCAGGGAGAGTCCCTATGTCAAGTGGGCAGGGCCGAAGTATGGCATATCGCCAAGACCAGATACCTATCCGGCACTCCCAAAAAGGCACCAGAGAACTGGCCTTCAGAGTGGTTTTACATTGATGATTTCCCCCTTTCGGATCTAGTCCGGACAGGTCTCCCCAAGTTCAGTGACGCCCTGCCGAGGGCACGTCTAAGCTGGCGCCCCCGAGGCCCCCAAGAAGAGGATACCAGGGAAATATATTTCCTGATGAGCAGGATAAAGTTACTACCCAGATCTGGACTAACGATAATCGAGGTCATGGCAATATGCATAATGCGGGGAGTGCAACCGCTCCAATATCGGGGCAATCCCATGTGGCATTTCAATGGGGAAGACGATGCCACCCGTTGTGGCCGTAAGGGTCCAGACTCCACCACTGCTTTGGCAAGGATATTGTTCGATTTATACAAAGGAGAAGAGGAAGACTTCCTTCACATCAAACCGCGGGACAGATTCTCCATGTACAATCCCCCAAACTGGGTAAGTCGTCGTTCATTTTCCCGCTTCACTTATTATGGTGTTTTTCGCTAAGATTACCTGCCTCGATATTTCCGAGCAGGAACTGAGGAAGGCCGTAGAAGGAATCTCCAGCCCTTCCCCGCAGCCAGAGGACCCCGAAAGGGCCCTGGATCCAGGACTCGAAGAAGATACGGATATGACTGTGGAGTTTGTCAACGGGATATTTTATCAGGCGAGCCGTGACGGCGCCTCAGTGGCTATTACTACCGATTATCCCAGACTGCTACCTACGTCGCGTGTAAGCTAGGCCAAAGACTCGATCCTCCGAAGAGGACTCTTTCCTGATGTCATGCCTTATCCCTGAAGCGTCGTGTTTTGGCAGAGACGACGGTCGGAGCGCAGGGCCGAGCCCCTAGGGACCCGTCGGCCACAGGCGTCCGGATTGGGTAGGCTCAAGAGGAAGGCGGTTAGGGCCGACACGCCTCTACAGAGGTAAGGAAACAACCTGTCATGTAATTATTGTTATTTGAAGTATAACAACGCCCTTTACATCCTGGCAGGAAGAGGAGTATTCGGACTATATCCGGGGATCCTACCAAACACGCCTCCACCAGTCGGGCTCCAGAACTAACTTCGAGAGAGGAGGCGGACGTAGGGCCGATGCCATATAGTCCTCCAACAGAGGACGCAGATATGCTCTCTGCCACGAATTCCGAAGTAGAGAGGGCCATGAATCACTGGCATCGACGGGCCGTGCTTCGCAACAACATCTTTTCCGAAGAGGCATTTAATGCTTTCAATTCGGGAGGCGCATACATCCGGGCTGCTCAAGGCGGGCTTGCCTGGGTGACGGACCAGTATACCAAAGATATACGGGTAAGAAAGTTTGATAAGCATGTATAGAAGTAGCCCCTGAGACTTGAAACGGTTGGAACAACAGTTTTAAGGATCAATTTATGTGCAGGTTCTTGTAGATAAGAATGAGCAATTGTCTCGGGAGCTAGAGGAGTGCAAGACCCAACTGAGGGCCACGGTTGCCAAGCTAGAGGAATCCTAGAAGGCCTCATCTGGTAACATTTATCTCGATTGGACGAAAATGTACCAGTTAGCAACTGGCTGGTATGATGAGTTTAACAGAAAATTTTGCAGATAACCCCGGAGTAAATCCGGAGGGCGGGAGAGATGACGAGTCGCATCTCTAGAGGCAACTAAAGGCTGGCGAGTGCATTCTTACGCAAGTTAGGCAGGAGAAGAATACTCTCCAAGATGCCAATGTTCGGCTAGACGTGGAATTGAAAGACGTCCGCGCGCAGCTGGCAGACTCCGTGAAGGAGAACAAAAGGCTTCGCCGCGGCATTTATCGTAAGTTCCTAAACGAACTGTAGGATAGTTCGGCGAGGAAGTATATTGAAAGAGTTGTGCTTGTAGGAATGCTAACGGGTTGCCCTGAGGAGGAGATGCCCACATCTGTAGGCAATTTACTGCAAGACCTCTCACAACTGCACAGCGAGCTCGGCAGGTGATGCAGGGCGTTGTGCAGGCTTTGTGGCTATCAAGCTTCCTGCGGAATGGCATGGGGGAGCTTGTGGATATGCTTCAAGCAACACGGCGGCGCTTCCGTTTGTGGAAGATGTCAGCCTGCCGGCAAGGTGCAAGAGAAGCATGGGCTATGGTGAAGACGCGCTACACCAAGCTGGACCCGAACCATATGGCCGAAGTCGGACCGGCAGGTCCAGATGGGCAAGAAATTCCCGTGAGTCTGGTATATGACCAGGTGGCATTAGCCGCAAAGTATTCTCAACAGGATTGTAAGCTAGATAGCCTATTGGATGGAATAGAGGAGGAATATAGTGAGTCCAAGTGACTGTGTAATTCGATGGACATAAGTAACCCCTAGCCGGATTAAAATCATTTGTCATGGCGGACCTTTTCGCTTCAGTCCCCGGATCCTATAGTCCAGGGTGTGTCCGAATACCCGCTCAGTTATACAAAACCGGAGTATGCGTGGAAACCAGGCGTAGGGGTCATAAGTGCTTGAACAGACAAGTACCCAACTAGTTATGTTATATTACATGGATAGTAAGAAACATCTTCCAGGGAGAATAGTTCTGTTAAGGGTTCCTTTCCCTGGGTAAGCATGCGACAAGGCACATGTCCGAACTGCGAACCATGGTGCGGGATACAAAACTTCTGGGGATTTATGTTATGATAAACGAAGACATCTTTTGTTCACCGACCGAATATTCTCTTAAGGAAACTAGCTTTCGGCTTCACCCAGTCTGAGGTACACATCCGGCTGAACCGGCAGTAACAATCGCAGAGGTGCTCCCCTTATGCCCTAGCCGAATTAACGGGAACGTAGGGCATAAACACAGGAGCCAGGCAACCCAACTTGGCCACATCTTAAGTCATATCGATGCATATAATGGTGAAGAAAAGGCACACATGGAAAACGCATGTGTGATGGGCAAAAAGCCCTTTAGAGTAAGTTATGTTTAGCTTCCGTATAGGAAGCCCCCAGGTATTGCTTACACACATAGTGCGGCCGGAATAATCCGGGAGTCCGTACTGTATTAAATACTTTGTGTGAAGAGAAAAAGATCGAGAAAGGAAGAGGGAGGGAGCATAATTAAAAAGGAGGAGGTAAGAAGATGAACACTGAGTTTGGCGCTAGGCGTAGAATCTCCGGAGTCCGGCCGCGTTCCATGGGTTCGGCTCGAGTCTGTTATCGGACGCATTACGTAAGCGGTACTCCTCTGGCGAGAACTTTGTCAATGAAGAAGGGACCTTCCCACTTGGGTTTGAGCTTGTCCTTCTTCTTCTCCAGTAAGCGTAGAATGAGCTCGCCAATATCATAAGTTTTGGCCCACACTTCTCTGCTTTGGTATCGTCGAGCATGTTGCTGATAGAATGCGGAACGGGCCTTCGCGATGTCGCGCTCCTCCTCCAGGGCGTCCAAGTTATCCTGCCGATCTAACTCGGATTCCTTCTCTTCATACATGTGTACGCGTGGCGAATCATGTATTATGTCACAGGGTAGTAGTGCTTCCGCGTCGTACACCATAAAAAATGGTGTATATCCGGTGGTACGATTCAGCGTGGTCCGCAGCCCCCAGAGTACGGAGTCGAGCTCCTCGACCCAATGAGTGTCTGACTCTGTCAAGGATCGCACTAGTCTGGGTTCGATGCCGCTCATGATGAGACCGTTTGCCCATTCGGCCTGGCCATTTGTTTGAGGATGGTAGACGGAAGCATAGTCGAGCTTAATGCCCATTTTGCCGCACCAAGCTTTCACTTCATCGGCTGTGAAATTTGAGCCATTATCGGTGATGATGTTGTGGGGGACACCGTATCAGTGTACGACCCCGGATATAAAGTCTATTACTGGTCCGGATTCGGCCGTTTTCACTGGTTTGGCTTCTATCCATTTGGTGAACTTGTCTACCATGACCAATAAGTATTTTTTCTTGTGGCTTCCCCCGTTAAGGGGTCCAACCATATCCAGCCACCAGACCACAAAGGGCCAAGTTATGGGGATTGTTTGGAGAGCGGTAGGGGGCATATGACTCTGATTGGCAAAGAGCTGGCAACCGACGCAGTGTTGGACAAGGTCCTGTGCATCTGCTCGGGCCGTCGGCCAATAGAAACATGTATGGAAGGCCTTGCTGACTAGTGCTCGACCCGCGGCATGGTGCCCGCCCAGTCCGGCATGGATTTTAGCCAAGAGTTGCCGCCCTTCCTCTTCGGAGATGCACCTTTAGAGCGCTCCGGTCGCACTTTTCTTATAGAGTTCCCCTTCATGGACTTTGTAAGCTTTAGAACGTCGGACGATGCAGCGTGCTTCATTTTGATCTTCGGGGAGCTCCTGCCTATTTAGGTAGGCCAAGAAAGGCTCAGTCCACGGGGCGATGACATCCATTATTTCGTGGGCTGACGATGTTATTTCGGTGGTAGAGCCTCCAATTATGTCTGATAGTTCGAAATCTGGGGATGTATTCGGATCCGTGCTGGTATTGCCGGACTCCACTTCCCATACCATGGATGGCTTGAACAGCCTTTCCAGGAATATGTTAGGTGGGACAGGGTCACGTTTAGCACCGATGCGGGCAAGGACATCTGCCGCTTGATTGTTTTCTCGAGCCAAATGGTGGAATTCGAGCCCCTCGAACCGAGCTGACATTTTAAGGACGGCATTACGGTAGGCCGCCATTTTCGGATCCTTGGCATCAAAGTCTCCGTTTATTTGTGATATAGCGAGGTTTGAATCCCCACGTACCTCTAGGCGTTGAATGCCCATAGAGACTGCCATCCGAAGACCGTGCAACGGAGCCTCATATTCGGCTGCATTGTTGGAGTCTGTGTATAATATTTGGAGGACGTATTGGACCATGTCTCCGGTGGGAGACGTCAGGACTATGCCTGCTCCCAATTCGGCCAGCATTTTAGAGCCGTCAAAGTGCATGATCCAGTTAGAGTATGCGCCGTACTCTTTAGGGAGTTCGGCTTCCGTCCATTCGGCGACAAAGTCAGCTAATACTTGCGACTTGATAGCCCGCCGAGGCTTGTATGTTATGTCGAACGGAAGGAGCTCGATGGCCCATTTAGCGATCCGGCCTGTGGCATCGCGGTTATTTATTATATCGTTTAGTGGTACTTCAGAGGCCACCGTAATCGAACACTCTTGAAAGTAGTGTCATAGCTTCCGGGATGCCATGAAGACCGCGTATGCTATTTTTTGATAGTGTGGGTATAGGGATTTGCATGGGGTGAGGACCGTGGATACGTAATAAACCGGCTTCTGTAGCGGGAATTTGTATCCGTCAACCTCTCGTTCGACAACGAGTATTGTGCTTACAACTTGATGTGTTGCAGCTATGTACAGCAGCATAGGTTCGCCGATATTTGGTGCTGTTAGGACTGGATTATTGGCCAATAAGGTCTTTATTTCATCGAGTCCGGGCACGGCTGCATCTGTCCACACGAAGTGTTCGGTGCACCAAAGAAGGCGGTAAAGAGGTAATGCCTTTTCTCCTAACCTGGAGATAAAGCGGCTCAAAGCAGCCACGCATCCAGCTAGTTTCTGGATGTGTTTGAGGTCTGTTGGCATAGCCAACTACGACAAAGCTCGGATTTTGCCCGGATTAGCTTCAATTCCTCTATTAGAAACGATGAAGCCCAGCAGTTTTCCAGAGGGGACGCCGAAAACGCATTTCTCTGGATTCAGCTTGGTGTCGTATGTTCGGAGGTTGTCGAACATAAGCCTCAAGTCATCTATTAGGGTTTCGACGGGTCTTGTTTTTATGACTACGTCGTCCATGTATGCCACCACTGTTTTGCCGATTTGCTTTTCCAAGCATGTTTGAATCATGCGTTGGTAGGTTCCGCCGGCATTCTTAAGCCTGAAAGGCATAGTGTTGAAGCAGAAAGGGCCATATGGCGTTATGAAAGCTGTTGTAGCTTGGTCGGACTCTGCCATCTTTATTTGATGCTATCCAGAGTATGCGTCGAGGAAACACAGCGAGTCGTGTCCTGCTGTGGCATCGATGATTTGATCGATGCGAGGGAGGGGAAAGGGATCCTTGGGGCAAGCCTTGTTGAGGTTTTTGAAGTCAATGCACAGGCGCCAGGATTTGTCCTTCTTTGGTACCATTACCAAGTTCGCCAGCCAATCCAGATGTTTGATATCTCTGATGAATCTGGCCTCAAGTAGCTTGGCTAGCTCTTCCCCCATGGCTTGACGTTTGGTCTCTGAAAATCGCCTTAGGGTCTATTTAACAGGTTTGAATCCCTTTAGTATGTTAAGGCTATGTTCGGCCAATCCCCGCGGGATGCCCGGCATGTCCGATGGGTGCCAGGCGAAAATGTCCCAATTCTCACGTAAGAAGTCTCGCAGTGCGGCGTCCATAGCGGGGCTCAACTGTGTCCCGATGGAAGTTGTCTTCATGCGGTCCGTTGGGTGGACTTGGAATTTGATTATCTCATCTGCGGGTTTAAATGAGGTGGACTTGGGTCGCTTGTCGAGTATCACGTCGTCCCTGTCCATGGTGGCGCGCAGTGTTGTTAATTCTTCTGCTGCTAGGGCTTCGGATAATGCTTCCAAGGCTAGTTCTGCAGTTTTGTTTTCGGCGCGGAGTGCGACGTCCAGATCACTAGCTAGAGTGATGATTCCATTGGGTCCGGGCATTTTAAGCTTCATGTACCCGTAATGGGGTATAGCTTGAAAGCTTGCAAACGCATCCCGCCCTTGAAGGGCGTGGTATCCGCTGCTGAAAGGAGCCACTTGGAATGTGATTTCTTTGGACCTGTAATTCTCTGGGGTGCCAAATACCACGTCGAGTGTGATTTTCCCCGCACACCATGCTTCCCGACTAGGGATAATTCCCCTGAAGGTTGTGCCGCTTTGTTTAATGCGTCTTTTATCAATTTCCATCTTCTTGAGTGTTTCTTCATAGATCAAGTTTAATCCGCTTCCGCCGTCCATGAGTACTTTAGTGAGCCGAAAGCCGTCCACTATTGGGCTAAGGACCAAAGCGGCTGGTGCTCGGATGGTCTGGAATTGGGGTTCGTCACTGGCATTGAAAGTATAGTAGTGTTGTTCCATGGATTTATTTTTGCCACATGGCATATTTCCGTGGAGCTTTGATGAGCTCGCTTGCGCCTATTGTTTGAGGCGAAAGTCTTGAAGACTGTTAGTACCGTATTGTGTTCCTTGGCGGGATGTTGTTCTGCTTTATGGCTTTCCAGGAGATCCTCGCCACTTTTTGCTACCTGCCAGAGTATCCAACATGCCCTAAGGCTATGGGTTGGTGTTGCATCCGGCATACTGTGAAGCTTACATGGCCCATTGAGCCATTCTTCCAATACGGTTCCACGCCCTGGGGCGGGTTTTGGTTTCTTGGGAATTGAATTGGTCAACTAACGAGAGTTTGGTCGTTTAGTTTGGACAAAGGTTCTGGTGAGGGCCGTACTATCCCAAAATTCTGTTTGGGTCTTCCAGGCGCTTTCTGTCGCACAGTACTTCTGTACTATGGTTGCCAAGTCCGCAAAGTGTACTGTGTCACGGCGACTTATAGCATTAAGGAGTCCTTTGTTCGTGCAGTTTTTGCAGAAAAGTGAGACCACGTCCTCCTTGTGGCACTCCTCGACCTTGTTAAGTGCAAGGAGGAATCTGGCCCAGTAACGGTGTACCGTCTCCTGGGGCTCCTGCCTGATGCGGGAGAGACGGTTTAAGTCTGAGTGAGTGTCGTTGGCTGAATCCGGATTTTGATCCGATCTAACACCCGGGGGCACGGGAGGTTCCGAGCCTGACAGTTCAGGATCCGGAGTATTACCCAATCTCTTCGGCCCAATGCCCGATTCTAAGTCCGGGACCCGGGTCATGTGTTCCTTTCAGTAGGTGTTCGGCTCACTGAGTTTGGTGATCCGGACATAATTCGTCCTCAAAGTTGAGGGGCAATCCGTGTGTGGTTCCTCCACTACCGCTATCTCATGGGTGGCCGGCGGGGATCTAATGTCCCTTTGGTCGGGTTTAAGCCCAATCCGATCATAGTCCGTAGCGACTCCCAAAGCGGCGATGCGATCCAAGAGCTCATTAAGGGAGGAGAGCTCAATCGAATCCATCTTTTCGGCAAGCTCCGAATTGATGCGAAGGTTATGCGTGACGACCCGAGAGGCCATCGTTGGCGCGACAGACGATGGGGCGGCCATAATGAAGCCGCTAAGTCGGAGAGTTTGGCCTACAGCCAGCGCTCCCCCAGAGGTGATGTCGTCCTTGACAACGAGACGAGTCATCAAGCCTTACGGCGATGACACAGAGGAACTCTCAATGAAAGCACCAATGTCGGTGTCAAAACCGGCGGATCTCGAGTAGGGGGTCCCGATCTGTGCGTCTTAGGCTGATGGTATAACAGGAAGCAAGGGACACAATGTTTACCCAGGTTCGGGCCCTCTTGATGGAGGTAAAACCCTACTTCCTGCTTTATTAATATTGAAGATATGAGTAGTACAAGAGTAGATCTACCACGAGATCATAGAGGCTAAACCCTAAGAGCTAGCCTATGATGGTATGATTGTAATTGTGATCGGCCTTCTAAGGACCATCCTCTGCGGTTTATATAGACATCGGAGAGAGCTAGGGTTTACATGGAGTCGGTTACAAGCAAGGAAACATAATATTCGGATCGCCAAGCTTGCCTTCCACGCAAAGGAGAGTCCCATCCGGACACGGGCCGAAGTCTTGAGTATTTTATCTTCATGCTTTAATAGTCCGGACGATGTATATAGTCCGGAAGTCAGGATACCCCCTAATCCAGGACTCCCTCAATTCCAAAGAAGAACTAGAGAGTTCTTCAGGGTGACTCTGCCAACATACTTCACTCATATGATTTTGGCAAGGACAAGTGCAATCAACTTCCACATCTTGCACTAGTTCAAGGAGTCACAAACCCTCTTGTTGGTAAGACAAGCGACAAGGTAACCTAATGCTTTCATGGACATCATCTTGTGTGTGCATCACTCTATGTCTATGGATATCCTTGTTTGTTCCTTGTGGGACTAACCCGTGTAGGTATTGAAAGTGCAAATCACTCCAATGGATTTCTCCAAATGATCTACATCAACATTGAGCATACACATCTTCAACACCTACATGAAGTCATCATCGACAAAACCCAAGGTTAGTTCATCCCTCTTAGGGGGCATCTCACATCTAGGGGAGCTTTACTCTAAGAATTGAGCTAAGTCAACTCTAATGGTGTGAACACAACAATGCTTTATGTAAAATTGGTAACCCCACTTGTGCTTAAACGATGAGTATGACCTATGATCAAATGTTCTCATTTGACTCGTAAGTCAATATACTCATATATAGATGACCTAGTCATCGCCAATTGTTTGATAGATGCTAGAATTGGTTGTGCATGCTTTGCCACATATTTCATTTGCCATTTTATTGTGTGAGCATGTTGGTTGCATACTTTACTCATTCGAGGACATCCACTTGTTGTTTTGATTGTTTGGTCTCTTTCCTTTTGCCAAGTGCATGGACAAGAATGCCTAAGAACCTTCTCTAGCTATCTATGCTTTTCTTGTCTCAAACTCTATTCAGGCTACATCATAAAGTTTGATCAAGTCAGATTTGAACCACTCTGTGTGAGGAGCACTCGGAGTCCCCGATTCGTCATAGACTTAAACTTCCAAAACCTCTTTGTGCATTTCGGTCTGACCAATCCACCCTTTTGGTCGTACCGAGATCACCAAGTTGATCTAGGTTTTCAACCTCGGTGCAACCGATTGGAACCTTTTGGTCACACCGAGTTGCAGTAACTGCTTGCAGTTTGGCATCTCGGTGCCACCGAGTTGTTCCACTCGGTCACACCAACAGGGTCAGGCTATATATACTCACGGGTCAAATTTTGGAAAAAATTCCGAAACACTTCGCCCGCGCATATCCTGCTCTGTCTCTTCGGGTCTCCGGATCGTCCTCTCGCCGCCGGCGACCTCCCGCCGCTGGTCTCCGCCGCCGTCAACGGCATTCTGCCCCAGCGTTGCCGCTGTAGCAATTTCAACGCCGCATTAGGGTATGAACTTGAAACTTTGTGCTACTCTTTAACTCTGATTCCTAGCACATTGCTTTGCCATGATTCCTCCCACGTATGAAATCTTCCTGTCCAGCGAAAGCATTTCGTAGATTAGATTTGATTTAAAAATTTAGGCTTAGGTTTCCGCCGAACTCATCTCAGACCGACCGAGTTGTAAAAATCGGTCTCACCGATTTGGCTTAGGCCATTGCACATGTGATTTTCGGTCTGACCGAGAATTGGAAATCGGTGTGACCGAGATCGATTCTTTGTGAAACCCTAGCAGTCTCGGTGCCACCGAACTGTGACTCGATCTGATTGAGTTCACTAGTTTAGGTTCCAAAAGCTGCTTCGGTATCACCGAGTTTACAAACCGGTAGCTCCGAAATGCTTTCTGTGGAAAACTAAAACTAAGTTTTTGACTCAATTGTTTTGCAAAAACCACTGTACTTTGTGATGCTCATCTACTCTACCTCATCTATATCTATTCACAGGGTTAGCTGTCAGTGAGTTTGCCTGAAGATGTCTAATCAAAGTGATAGTCAGAACAAGTCAGAGGAGCAAGCTCAGATGAGTGAGGGCACTACCCCCTCAAGCAGCTATGATGAGGGTAGCAGGAGCACTCCCAGCAACTTGCCAAAGGCAGCTACTAGGACAAGGAAGAAGAAAACCTCAGATTCTGAAGATGAGGACTACATTGTTGTTGAGGATGAGGCCACTTCAAAGAAGAAGGTGTTGCAAAAGGAGTATGGAACAACTGCAACCACAAAGCCAGGCATGAACAAGAAGGCACCTGCCAGGAGAGTGCCCACATCCAAACGTAGGAAGGTTTCCACTGGTGAAACTATGAAGTTCACCATTGAGTCTGATGAAGAAGCTGCTGGTGAAGATAAGAAGAAGAAGAGGGTGAGAACCACTACTGGCAAAGTTCTTGGCAAGCCCTCCATGAGGAGAGGTTCTGATGAGGAAGAAGAAGAGGAAGAGGATGCTGCTCCAGCACCCAATTCTCAGAAGCTCATGGGAGATGCAATTAAGTCAGGGGCTGCTCCATCTAAGCCCAAAGCTGCTCCCAAGGCTTCTGCTCCAGCACCAAAGCCTAAACCCAAGAGGAACACCAGAAGTATACCTGCATCAGAGAAGAACAAGGCCCCAGTGCCTGAAGCTGCTGAAGAAGAAGTTGATTTTCTTATTTTGAGAAAGTTGAAGCCGAAGATTCCTGACCATAATGATGCTCATCCAGTAGCTGAAGACATGCATATCAGAAATGATGCTGGACTGGGATTGTGGAGACAGTCAGATCCATATGTTGTGAGGAGGAGGACAACAGTTGACTACAGATTTCACACAAAGGAGCAACAAGATTTTTATGAAACAATTTTGCTTGACAAGAAGCCCATTGTATGTGACATGAGATGGATCAATTGGAAGTACATCAAGAAAAATGAAGCTCATTATCCAGGAGTATATGACAGCTTCAAATCATGTGGATTTGATGAATTTGTTGCCCAGAAGCTCACCAAGTGGAATGATGAGCTCATCATGCAGTTTTACTCCACAGCTCACTTCTACCCAAATGGGAAGATCATCTGGATGTCTGAAGGTACTAGGTACCAATACACTGTTGAAGAATGGGCTCAGTTGATCAATGCTCCAAAAGAATCTAAAGATGACTTGGATGTATATGTTGAGAAGAAGAAAGACCACAACTCTATGGCACACATGTATAGAGAGATCCCAGATGAAGCTTTGGAAAGTCATAAGCTTGGATCTGTACACTTCTTGTTGTCTGGTCTACCTACAATCAACTGGATCCTTAGGCACACATTGCTACCCAAGTTTGGAGATCACAAGATGATCAGAGGACATGCTATCAACTTGCTGCATTTGTTTGATATACCTCAAAAATTCAAAGTCATGAGTCTGATTATGGAAACAATCAAGAGAACAACAGCTAATCAGAAGAGAAGTTGTGGGTATGCTCCACACATTCAGGAGCTCATCAACTCAAAGATGGGCACAGGCACATATCTATTGGATAAGGAGCATCTACCCTCATATCCCGAGTTTGAAGATAACACAGTTGAGATGAATGAGGAGGAACCATCATCTGTACAAGCACATGAGAAGAGAGAGAAGGCAAGGGCAGAGAAAGCTGCAAAGATGCCAACTGCTGAAGAGGCATCTTAAGTGTTCCTGAGGAGCAAGCAAGATTAGCTTGGCTATTTTATTGCCTCCACCTTGAGAATTGAGAAGGGCTTGGCCACCGTGACTCAAAACCAGGAGAGCTTGGAGAGGATCATTGAGCAGAAGTTTTATGTTGTTGATGTGAAGGTCACTGAGATCTAAACTACAGTTGAGCAACTTCAGGATGGTGTGGAGGAGAAGAAGGGCAAGTCTACTACAGATGCATTTGCTAGAGTGCACAGAGGACAGAGATCTGTAGTGCCTGTTCCAGATACTAGAGCCACATCATCTATACCAGCTGCCACAGCTTTAGTGCCACCAACTCCAGCAGCCACTCCACCAGCTCCAGCTACATCAACTGATGCTTTCGTCCTTGGAGTCATCTCTACACCACCTCATGAAGACCAAGCCTGAGAGTCGTTTAGCACTATGCATTTTTGAACTTTTTGGTAACTTCTTGCCAAAGGGGGAGAAAAATGTATAGATCATAGGCTTCAAGAGAGAGAGAGAGTGTTGCTTTTGATCTCTCTTGTTTTTGGTGGTTGAACTTCTTTATTTGTGTGCTTGCTTGATACATTATGCCTTTTGTGAGATACTTGGATGATCATGTGTTTGATCATATGTTATGCTACCTTAATGCTTGTTGGATGATATTATCTCTTATATCCTCATATGATCATTCACTTTGCTTGGTGATGAGTGCATGTGTTCAATAATTATCATTTTGAGCGCTTCACCAAGATGTATGTGACATGAAAGAGTGACCCATGGTCCTAACACATTGTGCATTTGTAGTCCAAACCAAATTAAATAGTGCACAAATTTAGGGGGAGCTCTTACTTATCACATACTTCTCAAAGCGACGATGTTTTTCAATCTTATTATCATTTGTCGAAGCTTTGATCTATATGTTGTCCTCAATTACCAAAAGGGGGGAGATTGAAAGTGCAACTATCCCTGGGTGGTTTTGGTAATTCCTAACAACATATAGCCCATTGAGCTAATGCTATTTCAAGATAAATATTTCAGGAAAGCTCAATGATTGGCATGGAATGGATGAGAAAAGCGGACCCCTCAAAATGCTAAGGACAAAAGGATTGGCTCAAGCTCAAAGCACAAGACTCTACATTTTCCATTTTACTGATCCAAGATCACATTGAGTCTATAGGAAAAACTAATACTATCAAGGAGGGATGAGGTGTTGCTTAATGACTTTTTTGCTCAAAGTGCTTAGTGATATGCTCCAAAGCCCTCAACTACTTTCTCACATCCACATATATCCCAAACCAAAAGTCAAACTTGGCCCCAACAAAACTGTCTATCCGGCGCCACCGAGTTCTGTTGACATAGCCACTGCCATAAACCCTAGTCTTTTCGGTCTCACCGATAGGGATCTCGGTCTCACCAAGATGGGATTGTAATCTCTCTATTTCCCTTTGTAACGTTTCGGTCAAACCGAGATGAGCAATCGGTCCCACCAAGATTGCAATGCAAACTCACTGTTTCCCTTTCGTAACGTTTCGGTCCAACCGAGATGAGCGAATCGGTCCCACTGAGTTTGCCTGACCAACCCTTTGTGTGTCTATTATCAAAATCAGTCTCACTGAGTTTGTGTAATCAGTCTCACCGAGATTACATTATGCCCTAACCCTAACCATATCGGTCCTACCGAGTT
This sequence comes from Triticum dicoccoides, assembly GCF_002162155.2. NCBI lineage: Eukaryota > Viridiplantae > Streptophyta > Magnoliopsida > Poales > Poaceae > Triticum > Triticum dicoccoides. Next base: position 380,723,131 of record NC_041389.1, on the reverse strand, counting down.
GACATGTCGGTCCCACTGAAATTCCTAACGGTCACATTATTTACTAAATCGGTTCGACCGAGTTTCACGATTTGGTCCCACCGAGTTTGGTAAGTTGTGCGTAACGGTTAGATTTTGTGTGGAGGCTATATATACCCCTCCACCCACTCTTCATTCATGGAGAGAGCCATCAGAACATGCCTACACTTCCAATATACATTTTCTGAGAGAGAACCACCTACACTTGTGTTGAGGTCAAGATATTCCATTCCTACCACATAAATCTTGATCTCTAGCCTTCCCCAAGTTGCTTTCCACTCAAATCTTCTTTCCACCAAATCCAAATCCTGTGAGAGAGAGTTGAGTGTTGGGGAGACTATCATTTGAAGCACAAGAGCAAGGAGTTCGTCATCAGCACACCATTTGTTACTTCTTGGAGAGTGGTGTCTCCTAGATTGTCTAGGTGTCACTTGGAAGCCTCCGACAAGATTGTGGAGTTGAACCAAGTAGTTTGTAAGGGCAAGGAGATCGCCTACTTCGTGAAGATCTACCCTAGTGAGGCAAGTCCTTCGTGGGCGACGGCCATGGTGGGATAGACAAGGTTGCTTCTTCGTGGACCCTTCGTGGGTGGACCCTGATATGTCTCCAACGTATCTATAACTTTTGATTGTTCCATGCTATTATATTACCTGTTTTGGATGCTTATGGGCTTTATTTTACATATTTATATCATTTTTGGGACTAACCTACTAACCGGAGGCCCAGCCCATATTGTTGTTTTTTGCCTATTTTAGTATTTCAAAGAAAAGGAATATCAAACAGAGTCCTAACAGAATGAAACCTTCGGGAGGGTTATTTTTGGAACAAATCTGATCCGGAGAGCTTGGGGTGCAAGTCAAGAAAGCTCCAAGGGCCCCACGAGATAGGAGGGCGCCCCCCCCCCCTGTAGGGCGCGCCCCCTATCCTGTGGGCCCCTCGGGCGTCCACCTACGTACTTCTTCCTCCTATATATACCTACGGACCCCGAAAACATCCAGGGGCACCACGAAACAAAATTTCCACCACCGTAACCTTCTGTATCCGCGAGATCCCATCTTGGAGCCTTCGTCCGCGCTCTGCCGGAGGGGGAATGAACCACGGAGGGCCCCTACATCAACATCCTTGCCCCTCCTATGAGTTGTGAGTAGTTTACCACAGACCTACGGGTCCATAGTTATTAGCTAGATGACTTCTTCTCTCTTTTTGGATCTCAATACAATGTTCTCCCCCTCTCTTGTGGAGATCTATTCGATGTAATCTCTTTTTGCGTTGTGTTTGTCAAGATCCGATGAATTGTGAGTTTATGTTCAGATTTATCTATGGTTATTAATTGAATCTTCTCTGAATTCTTTTATGTACGATTGAGTTATCTTTGCAAGTCTCTTTGAATTATCAGTTTGGTTTGGCCTACTAGATTGATCTTTCTTGCCATGGGAGAAGTGCTTAGCTTTGGGGTCAATCTTGCGGTGATCTTACCCAGTGACAGAAAGGGTTGCAAGACACGTATTGTATTGTTGCCATCGAGGATAACAAGATGGGGTTTATATCATATTGCATGAGTTTATCCCTCTACATCATATCATATTGCTTAATGCGTTACTCCGTTCTTATGAACTTAATACTCTAGATGCATGCTGGATAGCGGTCGATGTGTGGAGTAATAGTAGTAGATGCAGGCAGGAGTCAGTCTACTTGTTTTGGATGTGATGCCTATATACATGATCATGCCTAGATAATGTCATAATTATTTGCTTTTCTATCAATTGCTTGACAGTAATTTGTTCACCCATCATAATACTTATGCTCTCGAGAGAAGCCTCTAGTGAAACCTATGGCCCCCGGGTCTATCTCCTATTATATTTGCTTTCAATCTACTTTTATTTGCATCTTTACTTTTCTTGCATCTATATCATAAAATACAAAAAATATATTTATCTTATTATACTATCTCTATTAGATCTCACTTTCACAAGTGCCGTGAAGGGATTGACAGCCCCTTTATTGCGTTGGCTGCGAGTTCTCAGTTTGTTTGTGTAGGTGCGTGGGACTTTTGAGGAGCCTCCTACTGGATTGATACCTTGGTTCTCAAAAACTAAGGGAAATACTTACGCTACACTTGCTGCATCACCCTCTCCTCTTCGGGGAAAACCAACGCTAGCTCAAGACGTAGCAAGAAGGATTTCTGGCGCCGTTGCCGGGGAGGTTGTTGGGGATATTACCACTGGGCGTGAACCGGCCTACCTGGGCCGGGTTAGCTTCATTAGTAGTTTAAAGATGGTTAAGCAGATGAAGGCCCAAGGCCTGTAGTCGGTTTAGAACCTGTAGTCGTAAACTGGCTTGATATGTAAACTTGCATTGTAAGTTAGGAATAGAGAGAGACCAACCGGGATACGAGTATGAACCGGTGTGGGACTCTGTGGACCGACGGGCGTCACCCGTGTATATAAGGGGACGACCCGGCGGCGGTTCAAGGACAGACAACAACAACTCGAGCCTAGGTGAAGCTTGTTTGCTCCCTAGCCATCGAAACCACATCAATTCCATCACAACTAGACGTAGGCTTTTACCTTCATCGAAGGGGCCGAACTAGTATAAACCCTTGTGTCTTTGTGTCCGCTTTAACCCCTTCAAGTTAACCCGTAGCGATGGCTCCACGACTAAGTCCTTTCATGAGGACATCTGCCGTGACAAATCCACGACAGTTGGCGCCCACCATGGGGCTATCGCACGATGGTTTGATGATCTTGGAGGGCAAGCTCAAAGGACTCGAAGGCTATGCTGTGGGCCGGATGACCAAGAGTCGTCGCGGCAAGCTCTACATCGACGATGCAGGATGGGGTCCTGAAGCCGGCTCGATCAAGTACGGGTACCGGGTCCCCTTTGGTGGCATACACATTTTTATCGGCAAGATTGGTGAGCCTGGGCCTGAGCCGGACATCCGCACCGACCTCGTCGAGACGGCTCAGCGTGCGAGATCTACCCAGGTTAAAGCGACTGTGAAGCGTGCCTTCGTGGGGGTCATCCATGGAGGAGAGCATGGGGACGAGTCAGAATATGGTAGCGAGACCGTCGTCTATTCCGGCGACGAATCCTCAACCGGAGAAACCGAATCATTGTACCAGTTGCAAAACGACCAGATTAGGGGCTGTTCCGATGGCGACAGTATTCCGGACCCCCCTGAGCAGATCAATCGGGTTGGAATATTCATGGTCGGTACATAGGCGGCGAATCACTCCTCGACCGCAGCAGCAATGCTCTTCGGATCAGCAGCGGCAGCGGCAGCAGGGGCAGGAGGCCTTGTGCGCCCACCGGTTCAAGTTCTGTCTGACCTGTTTGATGCACTAGCTGTACTTATGACAGAGGCCAATCCGGCGGATCAGGAGGCCCATGATGCAGAGATTGCAAAAGTGAGAGAGCAGATCGCACAAGCCAAAGCCGACTTGGCAGCAGAGAAGGACAGGATGGCCGCAGAGCGGGCCGCTTTGGACGCCCAGTCCTATAAACTTATGTTCGACCAGAACGCATCACAGGAAGTCTTGAAGAGGAAGCACAGATCACGCCTGCTGTTAGGGTTCGACCCTCGAAATCTCTTTCACACTCCGGGAGCGGGAACCAGTAATCCGCCGGGGCACCTGGAGGTAAACCGGGTCGAGGCACCAGGGCCAAGAGCGATGGTCCAACCCCGCCTGATGGAACCTCCTCGGCAGAACATTGTGATTCCTCCGCTGGTCCAGACACCTCTGGGTCATTATTCTAATCCTATGGACAATCTTGTCGTAGCTGCTGCGCGATTAGAAGCTATCCCGGTCGAAGGAGACTCTCCGCAAGCAATAGATACGCGTCGGGTTAAGGAACTTCTCCAGACCGCTTTGATTCAACAGGAGGCATATTCATACAGCCGCGATCGGATTCATTCAACACCTCGTCCAAGCCGGAGCTACAGTAGGTGCCTGGATGAACCGGCCATATCAAGCAATGCGCGGGGCCGTGAAGCGGCCCGTGGCAATAACCCGGCCGGTGGTGTTCACGATGCTCAGGATGTAGTGGACCGGGCCCGGGCACGAAGGGAGGCCGAGTTAGCAGCACAAAACAAGGCAGATCAGCTTACACCGGTTCGTCCAACCACCTCTGTCGGGCCAGGGGTCGCATCTAGCTTGGGAGTACCCTGTTTAGTCTCCGCTTTACGCAATGTACGCCTGCCCAAGGACTTCAAGGGCCCACGCAAGGTGCCAAATTACACCGTTGATTTATCTCCAGAAGCGTGGGTAGAGAGTTACGAGATGGCAATGGAGATGCTGGATGTGGATGAGACCGCATGTGCAAAGTACTTCACCATGATGCTTCAAGGCACAACCCGTACTTGGTTGAAGGGCCTGCCGCCTAATTCTATCAGTTCATGGGCCCAGTTGCGGACCCGGTTTATCCAGAATTTCAAAGACACGTGTAAGCAACCTAAATCCATAGTAGACTTGGCGGCTTGTGTTCAGGAGGATGGAGAGTCAACAACCCATTGGGTACGCCACGTTTCTGAAGTCTTGCACTCGTCTGACAGGATCAATGCTGACTCTGCGATCTTAACCCTAGAGGGCAATTGCCGGTTTAAGCCTCTAAAGAAAAAGTTAGGGCATATGAAGCGGTTCTGTAATGACATGGGAACTCTCATGGCCGATTTAGTGAAGTATGCTGATTCTGATAGTACCAAGGATCCTGAGACTGACGATGACGAAGCAGGGAAGGGAAAGAAGAATAGCAACTCTAAGGGGCATCAATATAAACCGGCGGGCCATGGAAACGGAGGCAAGCGTAAGGCGGATGGCAGCATGGACTTTGTGGCTAACACTAATGCGCAGGACAAGGGTCAGCGGCGCAGAGGTAAAGCGGCGAATCGTAATGGGGCTCCAAATCCTAACCCGGATCGCTTAAACTATTTGCTGAATCAGCCTTGCCCAAAACACGGGACGAAGGAGGCGCCGGCTAACCACCTTTGGAAGGATTGTTTCATTATGCAGGAATTTAAAAACTCTAATGCCTTCCGGTATGACCGTGGTTCAGGTGGTGGCTCAGGATCCGGTTTCCATGGGCCGGGTCACGATGGAGCTTCCGGTTCAGGTTTCAATCAGGGCGGTAATAATAACCAGGATAATCAGAACGGTCAAGGGGGTTACAACCAACAGCAGCAGCAGCAGCAGTCGGGTTATCAGAGCCAGCCAAAACAGTTGAACAATGGGTAGTATCACGTTTTCACAACTAGCATGGATAAGCGCGACCGAAAACTTCATAAGCGAGCAGTGAACTCTGTTGAACCGTCCGTACCGCGTTATTTACGCTGGTCGGAGCAGCCTATTGTGTGGAGCAGGGAGGATCACCCCCCCCCCCGGGTTGACAATCCGGGCCAGTTGGCATTAGTGGTAGACCCTCAGGTGGGAGGTTATAAATTCACCAAGGTACTCATGGATGGAGGGAGCAGTATTAACATCCTATACTATGAGACCCCGTCGCATGGGACTAACAGACAAGGATCTCAGACCGTCTAATACGGTGTTCCATGGTGTGGTGCCTGGCAAATCAGCATATCCTGTTGGTAAGATAGCCCTGGAGGTGGCTTTTGGGGACGAGCATGATTCCTGATCCGAGACGTTAACCTTTGAGGTGGTGAAGATCCGGAGCCCGTATCATGCCTTGTTTGGGCGGCCGGCTTATGCCAAATTCATGGCACGGCCTTGTTATATCTATTTGCAGCTCAAGATGCCGGCTCACAAAGGGACAATAATGGTTCATGGGAGCCGCAAGATTGCTTTGGAATGTGAGGAAGGTGATGCGGCCTATGCAGAGTCGGTTTGTGCCACGGAGGAGTTAAAATATTATAGGGACAATGTTGATCCGGCGGACATGACCCCTTTGAAGAAACCAACTACGGAGCATGATTCAGATCTGAAGTTCAAATCAGCGGCTGAGACCAAGCTTGTTGACTTCGTGCCCGGCGATTCGTCCAAGCAGTTCACTGTCAGTGCCAACTTGGACCCTAAATAGGAAAGCGCGCTCATCGAGTTCATCCATGAGAATCGGGACATTTTTGCATGGAAGCCTTCTGACATGCCAGGTGTACCGAGGGAACTCGCTGAGCACACTCTTAATGTTGATCCCAAGTATAAACCGGTAAAGCAATTTCTCCACCGGTTTAACGAAGAGAGGCGCAAAGCCATTGGGGAGGAGGTAGCCAGGCTCTTAGCAGCTGGTTTTATCGTTGAAGTGTTTCATCCAGAGTGGCTTGCTAATCCGGTGCTGGTACTTAAGAAAAATGGCACTTGGCGTATGTGTGTGGATTATACGGATCTTAACAAGGCTTGTCCAGCGGATCGTTTTGCCCTCCCCCACATTGACCAGATTATTGATGCCACGGGGGGTTGTGAGCGTTTGAGTTTTTTGGATGCGTATTCTAGGTATCATCAGATCAAAATGGCGGTTCAGGACCAGGAGAAGACGGCGTTTATTACTCCTTTTGGAGCCTTCTGCTATGTATATATGCCTTTTGGGCTCAAGAGCGCCCAAGCCACTTATCAACGGTGTGTACAGAATTGCCTGCATAAACAGATCGGCCGCAATGTGCACGCCTATGTGGGTGATATTGTAGTCAAATCAAGACAGAAGGAGACGTTGGTTGATGATTTAAAGGAAACCTTGGACAACTTGCGGGTTTATAAGATGATGCTTAACCCTGCCAAATGTGTTTTTGGTGTTCCGGCAGGCAAGTTACTGGGCTTTCTTGTGTCCAACAGAGGAATTGAGGCTAATCCGGAGAAGATTACGGCTATCACCTCCCTGGCTAAACCGAAGTGTATCAACGATGTTCAACGTTTGGCGGGTCGGATCGCCGCACTGAGCCGGTTTATCAGTCGCCTCGGAGAGAAGGCCATCCCTTTATACCAGATGTTGAGAAAGACAGATCAATTCATCTGGAGTCCAGCTGCTGATGAAGCGTTGGAGGACTTGAAGCAGCAATTAGTCAATCCACCCGTTCTTGCAGCTCCGGTCGACAAGGAGCTGTTATTGTTATACGTAGCGGCCAATGCTCGTGCAGTTAGCGTGGCTATTGTCGTGGAACGCAAGGAGGCAGGCAAGGAATATCCGGTTCAGCAGCCGGTTTACTATATCAGCGAGGTGCTTACCGAATCCAAGCAAAGGTATCCGCATTGGCAGAAGCTGGTATATGGAGTTTTCATGGCAAGCCGGAAGTTGAAGCAATATTTCCAAGGGCACCCCATCACAGTGGTCAGTTCAGCTCCCTTGGGCGATATCATACAGAACCGGGAGGCAACCGGCCGGATTGCCAAGTGGGCTATAGAACTTGGGCCGCACGGATTGAAGTACGTACCCCGGACAGCGGTGAAGTCTCAAGCACTTGTTGATTTCATCAATGATTGGACTGAGTTGCAAGCACCAGAGGAGAAGCCGGATCACGCATATTGGACTATCCATTTTGATGGATCCAGGCAATTGGAAGGCTCGGGGGCTGGAGTCGTGTTAACTTCCCCACGAGGTGATAAGTTTTGTTATGTTCTCCGCTTAATGTTCCCTTGTACTAATAATGCAGCTGAGTATGAAGCCTTGCTCCATGGTCTCCGGATGGCTAAAGAGATGAATCTAAGTCGGGTGAAGTGCTTCGGTGACTCGGACCTCGTAGCTCAACAGGTGTCTGGCACTTGGGATTCTAAAGACCCACTCATGGCGGCATATCGTCGTGAGGTGGATATTGTTGCAGGTCATTTCAAGGGTTATCAGGTGGATCACGTGGATCATCGAAAAAATGAAGCGGCAGACGCTTTAAGCCGGTTGGGCTCTCAGTGTAAACCGGTCCCGCCTAATGTCTTTCTTGATGTGTTGCACAATCCGTCAGTCAAGCTCCTAGGTGAAGCGGATTTAGCTATTCCTGATCCGGAGGCTCAATTGGTGGCAGCCCTGCATGTTATACCGGATTGGATAGTTCCTTATCTGGCGTACATGAACCGGGGAGAGTTGCCAGAGGATGAGACTCTAGCCAGGCAGATAGTCCGGCGATCCAAATCTATGACAATTATTAATGGCGAATTGCATCATTGCAGCGTATCAGGGGCGTTTCAACGCTGCGTCTCTCCTGAGGAAGGTTGTGAAATTTTACGCGAAATCCATGAAGGGGATTGTGGTCACCACGCCGGTTCAAAGTCTCTGGTGGCTAAGGCGTTTCGTCACGGGTTTTACTGGTTGACAGCTCATGCTGATGCGGAGGACTTGGTTAAACGGTGTGATGGCTGTCAGAAATTTTCAAGGCGTGTTCATGTGCCGGCTCAAGAATTGAGGATGATTCCAATTACTTGTCCGTTTGCAACATGGGGGCTGGATATGGTCGGACCTTTTAAAAGATCCAAGGATAAGAAAACCCACCTTTTGGTGTCAGTTGACAAGTTTACCAAGTGGGTTGAAGCGGAGCCTGTCAGCAAGTGCGATGCAGCTACAGCGGTGTAGTTCATTAAAAAGGTGATTTTCTGGTTTGGTTTTCCACACAGTATCATTACTGACAATGGTACCAATCTATCCAAGGGTGCTATGAAGGAATTCTGTGAACGTGAGCACATCAGACTTATCGTATCATCAGTGGCTCACCCCCAGTCCAATGGGCAGGCAAAACGAGCTAATCAAGAGATCTTGCGAGGCAGCAAACCCCAACTTATAGTTCCATTGCAAAGAACACCGGGGTGTTGGGTAGAAGAGCTACCATCTGTGCTATGGAGTATCAACACTACGCCCAACTGATCTACAGGATACACACCATTTTTTATGATCTACGGAGCAGAGGCAGTTCTCCCTAGTGATATCCGGCACGATTCGCCTCGTGTGGCGGCTTATGTTGAAGCGGACAATGAGACAGCACGGCAAGAGGCTTTGGACCTATTAGATGAGGAGCGTGACATAGCGGCTGCCCGCTCGGCGATTTATCAACAAGATCTTCGTCGCTATCACAGTCGCCGGGTCAGAACCAGAACTTTTCAAGAAGGAGATTTGGTGCTTCGGCTCATCCAAGATCAGACGGATATGCACAAGTTATCCCCACCTTGGGAGGGACCTTTCGTGGTCAGCAAGAATCTGCACAACGGGTCGTACTATCTGATTGATATTCGAGAGCATAAAGACTCACGCACATCAGAGGAGGAGACCAACAGGCCGTGGAATATAGCTCATCTTCGGCCTTACTACACTTGAGCCATCGGCTCTATCTATGTACATATTATGGCAGTGTATATATTATCATTGATATAATAAAACCGAAGCCTCAGCTAAAGCGGGGTCTCTGTCCTTTCATATCATGCATGGTTACATGGAGTGGTTCTGTTTTAAAACGGCCTCCGGTTTACCCCTTGAAATTTGCTTTTCAAAAAAGGCTTTGTGATATCACTTGGGGCCTTGGTCGTGTCCAACCAACGCGACACCTTTTGATAGGCGAAAGCCACCAGATCACTTGGGGACATGGTCAAGTCTGAACCAGTCATGCCTCTTGATCGGCCTAAGGCCACAAAATCACTTGGGGGCTTGGTCGAACCCGAACCATTGCCACGCCTTTTGATCGGCATAAATGCCATAGTTTCATTTGGGGACCTGGCTGACTTGAACCATTGTCACTCCTATTGGGGGCTTGGTCCTGCCCGACCGTGGTAACACCATCTGATCAGCTCAGTAAAGCATGTTTTTGCAAACGGTTTTTATCATTGCCTTTGCTTCCATAATTCTCTTATGACTATTCTTCAATTTTTGTTGTGCTTCCTTTAAACCACCAACATCTTTTTCCGGTTCAGCTGACGGGATTCAGTTCATTTTTAATCCGGAGAAATATGCCCGGTTTAACTTTCCTGTTAACATTATGGAGTAGCAGGGGGGCTTATAATGACCCAACACGGTTTACATGGGAAGCCAGCATTCTAAAAAAACACGGGAGTTGTTTTCTCCCCTTTGATGGTAATGTTTTATAAACCCTCCATTTCAAGCCTGGCTAAGCCAACTTTATGCGCAGCGATGGCAGGTATTTTGTATCACATATTTGATTATATGTTTTAAATACATTGATATATATATATATATCAAGGTTATAAACCGGTTGGCGGTATAACCGCCACCGCAGTTCAAGATTTTCTGATTGCAGGAAATATAAATTGAGGATTTCAAGCAAAAGCATCAGTACTTATGCACGAAGGCATATTTAAGGCAGAAGTATTGACTATCCTATTACAAGGCAACGTGGTACCCAAATAAGATCATTGTTGTTCCGGTGGATCATGATAAAGCACCCACTTAAACCGGCTTCCGGTTCAAGTCTGTTCATCAATCCGGTCTGACGGTTGTGGGTCGTCCTGCGCCGCTTCAGCTTCCTCATCTCTATCCATTGGCTGGAAATCAACAGTGGCCCAGTCGATTCCCATTAAAGCTTGAAAGACAGCTTCTTCATGGATCAGAGAAGACGGTTCAATATCAGGAGCGTAAGTATGCTTACGGGTTGGAGGAATCAGATTCTCCGCTTCAGGAGTTGGTGCAGGCACTCGTTTGTTCTGATCATTGTACTGGGCTTGATAATGCGACAAGTCTGCCTCTTCAGCCAATTGACAAGCTAGAGGGCATACTGCACGGTTTATCGCCCTCAAATCATCTTCATTGAACTCTGAGCCATCTTCCTTCAAGTTGGGATAGCCTTGAGCTGCTTCAACAGGATCAAAATCCGGTACACATGCTTTTGCCCGGATTAAGGCGTTGATGGCTCCGGTTCGAGCAGCAGATTTTTTCAGTTCTTCAATCCGAGCAGGAAGCATTGACAATCTATTAAGAGCGTCTTGGATTAAAGTGGGTGCCGGATTGTTATGAGATGCAGTGGTGATGATCCGTTGCACTCCGGTATACAGCTGTTCAATTAAAGTGTAGGCAGCCTTCAGCTTCTTCCGAACATCTGACCCTAAGTGACCAATGCGTGTACCTATAACAATACAGGAAAGATCACAAACCGGATCGATCATAAGCAGGCCAGAGTTGTCCAAGAAACCAAAAGGAACTTACCAAAGATAGCAGCGGTCATGGAATGTACTTGCTGCTTTACGACGGGCAGCTCATCTACCACCGGTTTAAGAGCAGCTTCAGCGTTTTCAGCTCTTTTTATTAAATCGGCCTTCTCAGTGGCCCAATCAGTCCGCTCCTTCTCGAAGGCCTCCTTCAGCTGTTCTGTGATACTCAAAGCGCTGGTTAATTCTTCCCTTGCCTTGTCGGTTTCAGCTTGCTGGGTTTTCAAAATTTCCTGCAGATCAGTAATCCGGTCTTCTTGGATCCTCCCTTCAGCCTGCATAAAGACAGTGCTTGGCTTTCAACAAACGGTACAAGAATTTGAAGTACCAACCACATAACAAGTTATATGCTTGATACTTGGGGGCTAATGCACCTTCAATTTTCATCTATTACTAAATCGCAAAGTCCCAAGCTCAATACATGTATTCAACTTGGCACTTGGGGGCTAATGGCTATTTGCTCAGTTATGTTCGGATGTTAGAATCTTTATTGGAGTCCTGGTTTAACTATACTAAGTTGAACCGGCCCTTCAGGGCTACATTGATGGAGTTCAAAGTATTGAGGACTATATTCAAGTCCCAGTTTGAAGAAGATTACAAACCGGCCCTTGGGGGCTAGGAGGATTAATATAGTAGCAGTAATTAAAAAAAGAAGAAGCGCAAGGAAGTTACCTCAAATTTATCTCTCATTATCTTTACCAGGCCAGCATCACAGTCACGACTAGTATATAGCCGGTTCAAATAACCAGAATGAACATCTTGGGCACTCAGAGCAGCATATGTTTCCAGATCAACATCCCATTTGCCTTTGTTCATGCCAGGAGAATCTTCTTTCACAGTATGCTTGGCCAAAGCGACGGGATTCCCTGGTTCAAAGCGACCTACGCCGGTAATTACAATGTCATCATCCTTGGACTCGCCGGTTTGCGTTGTTGCGGTCGGTTTATCAGCAGGCTTTGAAGGACTGCGGGATCCATCGATCCGGACGGAGCTGGCAGGCTGGTCAACAGGGACTGAGGTATCGATAGGCCTTTTATCAGTAATAGCATCATCTAGCAAAGGAGGATCATTGGGAATATCTTCAGGAACGAACGCTTCAAGATCTGGTGTTTTATCCTGTTCAAGGGTAGCATCTTCCTCGGCCGCTTTATTTAGGCGGGCTTTCTTGCTTGGTTTAGGTTTAGCCCTGAAAGAGAAACAAAAAGTCAAGGAACAGCATAAGTTGTAACGTGGTATACCAGAAGCATATGTTCAGTCTAGCTTACCCAAGAACCATTTTCAGTGGTGGCAGCTGAGTGGCCGACGATTCACCAGAGGAAGAATGGGAAGTAACCTGATAATCGGAGTCGGACGGATTAAGAGGTTGACGGATGAAACCCGCTTTAGGACATAAATTAATAAAAAGGTCGGAGACCTCGGAGCGGCGTTTTCGAACCGGATTGTTCGGTAAACCGACGGAGGTAACTACCTGGCCGCTGTGCCGGGTTGTGCAGCGAGCTTCATGTTGCTGAGTCTTCATAAGAAATTTGGGATCCAAATAAGCAAGGGGATGAGAAAATTTAACTTTCCGGTTTGCCTGGCGAAATTTTGGCAAAGGCAAAGGATCCGAATCGGAAGAGAGAATAATTACCTCAGCGACATCAGCATTACTGGCTTCAGCGTCGTCCTGACAAGTATCATCATCAATAAGGCGTGTAAAAAGTAAGCCTAGTGAATCGAGTTCTACCTCAGGGTCCGAGTTACCCACATCATCATCAATAGCCGGATCAGATGAAGCAGTGGTTTTCCTCTTTTTGGCAGGCTTCTTGACGACCTTGGTCTTCGGCCGGATTGGCCGATCTGCTTTCTTCGGTTTGTCTTGTGGAAGCTTCTTGCTCCAAAACGGATTATCACCCTGGGTAAGCAGCAATTGATGTCAGACAGAGATAGCAATAACAGGTTCAATAAAAAGTACAATCAAAATCTTACAGCTGGCGGTTTGTTGGTAGCACAGAAAGGGGGCAGGCCGGTTTGAGCGCAGAGATGCTCCGGTTCGTTCAGCATTTTCTTCACAGCCTCTGTGACTTCATCATCGGAGAGCTGGATGTTGGTGTGTCGGAGTGGGTCATCAACGCTGCCAGTATATTTGCACATCAAACCGGAGCGCCGGCTGAGAGGCAGTATGCTCCATGATATCCAACAGCGTGCGAGATCAACTCCTGTTAAACCGTTGGCCATGAAGGCTTGGAGCTTGGATAATTGTGAAGCGTATTTAATCCTCTCCTTGGCACTTAACCTTTGTGGGAAGGGGTGTGTATTGCTGAGCCGTTCCGGATGAAAGCCAGGCAAAGGATTTTCATCACCAGGGGAAGTATCTTTGCAGTAAAACCATGTTGCATTCCACTCCTTGGGGTGACTGTGTAGTTTGGCATGGGGATAAGTGATTTCTTTCCTTTTCTGAATTGCCATACCACCCAATTCGGTATTGGGACCATCGGTGAATTCTGTGCGGCGGTTTAAGTGGAAGCAATCTCTGAACAATTCAACTGTGGGTTTCTCTTGAAGGTACACCTCACAGAGCACTTGGAAGTGACATAAGTTGGTAACAGAATTGGGGCCAATATCTTGCGGGCGAAGTTGAAAATTGGCTAGTACGTCCCGGTAAAATTTGGAGCCGGGCGGTTTGAAGCCCCGGGCTAAGTGATCCGCAAAGATCACAACCTCTCCCTCTTGAGGTGTGGGAGGACATTCATTACGAGGAACCCTCCAGTGGATAGTCTCTTTGCTGTCTAAAGCGCCGATCGAGACTAAATCATCCAACTAGGTTTCTGTGACACGAGAAGGAACCCAGTTGCACTCATATACTTGTTTGGCCATGGTGAGATCTACAAGAAATAGGTGATTCCGGTTCAAGAACATGTTGGATAAAAGAAGGCACTGGTATGAACAAGGCTAAACCGGAGGCAGTATACTTAAACCAGATTTTCATGAAGTGGCATCATATGGCCAAAGAGTTCTGGCAGTTCAACAAGGGGACTAATGGTATATACCGGTTTATTAACCTTTTCTATACTAAGTTAAACTGCCTGATCTAAACATTGAAAGCAATTGAGGTTGCGGATGGCTAAGTATGCAGAAACCGGTTTCACAAGGTCCTATTGTAGTAATGGATCTGAAGCAAGTTCAGAAAAACAGAAAATATTCAAAAGATTAAAGCAGAGCGGAAGTGAATCAATGGGCAGGTATGTAGATGAGATCTATGGACTTGAGCGTGAAACTACAGGTGAATGCTAAAAGGCTACTGCTAATCAGAGCAGGGTTTCACAGATCTATCCAGGAATCTAGGTACGAGCGTGAACAAGTGAGGAGCACAGCAAGAACACGAAACCCTAGAACAGATCTATGTTAAGAAGAGCAGAAGGCTTACCGGAATCGAGGAAGATGCGGAAAGATACCGCAGTGCTCTGGAATGTTCAGGTTGATGCAGCGGCCCAAGACGAGGCAGAGGTCAATGGCGACGGCGGAGCTCCGAGGCTGGCGACACGAGGAAGACGAAGAGAAAGAGACGAAGGGGAGAAAAGGAAATGACCCTTCGGTCCTATTTATAAGGCAAAGGGCGTGTGTCAGGCGCGTGAATCTAGGAGCCACAAGATTCGGACGTGGAGTTGCTGCCTTGGGTATCGCAGATCTGTTAATAAAAGAAGGTGTCATAAATGTTAATTTCATGATGACGTCATGCCGGTTTACAGCAACCAGAGATGATGACGACATGGCGGTTTACCAATTACCAGAAGATGTGGAACACAAGATTTTGTAGGATTGACATGAACCAGTTCAAATCAATCTGGGGCCTAATGTTGGGGATATTACCACTGGGCGTGAACCGGCCTACCTGGGCCGGGTTAGCTTCATTAGTAGTTTAAAGATGGTTAAGCAGATGAAGGCCCAAGGCCTGTAGTCGGTTTAGAACCTGTAGCCGTAAACTGGCTTGATATGTAAACTTGCATTGCAAGTTAGGAATAGAGAGAGACCAACCGGGATACGAGTATGAACCGGTGTGGGACTCTGTGGACCGACGGGCGTCACCCGTGTATATAAGGGGACGACCCGGCGGTGGTTCGAGGACAGACAACAACAACTCGAGCCTAGGCGAAGCTTGTCTGCTCCCTAGCCATCGAAACCACATCAATTCCATCACAACTAGACGTAGGCTTTTACTTCATCGAAGGGGCCGAACTAGTATAAACCCTTGTGTCTTTGTGTCCGCTTTAACCCCTTCAAGTTAACCCGTAGCGATGGCTCCACGACTAAGTCCTTTCACGAGGACATCTGTCGTGACAAATCCACGACAAAGGTCGTCGCTCAAGTCAAGACATACCAAGTACCCATCACAAACTCATCTCCCTCGTATTTACATTATTTGTCATTTGCCTCTCGTTTTCTTCTCCCCCACTTCACCTTTGCCGTTTTATTCGCCCTCTCTTTCCCATTCTCCTCTCCACATTTCTGTTTGCCTTCCCCTTGCCATGGCCGAATCAAAAAGAACTAAGGGATTTCTCCCGAGTTCTAGTGCCTTGGATAACCCCTCTATCCTTTCTAAGCTCATAAACAATGATGCTATGGAAAGACCCACCGGGATCACCAATGAGAATTTAGATGATTTTGATGATGATGACTCCGGAATCTTTCGCTATTTACTTGATGAATGTTTAAAAGATGTTTGGGATAGGTTATTAAGGATTCGGGCTAGTTATGTGCCACAATATCAAATTGAGGTTTACTTAAAAAGCTTCTATGTTGGCTTGCCCGCTTCTTTCAAACAGGTTCTAGATTCTATTTTTGAAGAAGGTTTTCTTGAAGGGGATGCTATAGATACCTATGAAAAAATGAGAACCATATTTGGGCAACCTTTAAATGATAAAGTTGAATCAACTACCCTCTTGTGCTTTTATCAAAATGAAATTATCAAAGAAATGAAGTCTAGCCTAGATGCAAATTTCCGTAACGTGCTTAATCTTACTTCATCCATTAATGGCAATGTTCTTAACCTGAATAGAAGTATGAATGCCATAGAAAGGAGATCCTCTCTTGCTACCTATGAATCAAGTGCCAAAGATGGCACTCGTTAGATCTATCCTTGCTTTTATGCCCAGCTAGGGGCGTTAAACGATAGCGCTAGTTGGGAAGCAACCCAATTTTCTTTATGTCCTTTATTTTTGTTCCTGTTTAGTGTTAAATTTTGTTTCTACTTTATGTTTAGATGTGTTTTTATCTTTTGTTTAGTGTTTGTGCCAAGTAGAACCTATAGGATAAACTATGATGATGGTTGATTTGATTCTGCTGAAAAACAGAAACTTTGCGCTCAAGAGAAAAAATTCAATAAATCACGAAAAGAGATTTTGCGTTGATAATTTTTGCTTCTGATCAATAAACAAATTGTCCAGTACGTCCTATTTTGGTAGGATTTTTAGAGTTCCAGAAGTTTGCGTTAGTTACAGATTGCTACAGACTGTTCTGTTTTTGACAGATTCTGTTTTTCGTGTGTTGTTTGCTTATTTCAATGCATCTATGGCTAATAAATTAGTTTATAAACCATAAGGAAGTTGGAATACAGTAGGTTTAACACCAAAATAAATAAATAATGAGTTCATTGCAGTACCTTATGTGGTGGTTTTGTTTTCTTTCACTAATGGAGCTTGTAAGATTTCCTGTGGAGTTTTGTGTTGTGAAGTTTTCAAGTTTTGGGTAAAGCTTTTATGGACTATGGAATAAAGAGTGGCAAGATCATAAGCTTGGGGATGCTTATGGCACCCCAAGATATTCAAGAATATCCAAAAGCCTAAGCTTGGGGATGCCCCGGGAAGGCATCCCCTCTTTCGTCTTCGTTCATTGGTAACTTTACTTGGAGCTATATTTTTATTCGCTACATGATATGTATTTTGCTTGGAGCGTCGTGTATTATATTGGTCTTTGATTGTTAGTTTACCACAATCATCCTTGCTGTAACACACCTTTTTGGAGAAGCCTATTTGATTAGAATTTTCTAGAATACTCTATCTGCTTCACTTATATCTTTTGAGCTTGATAGTTTTTGCTCTAGTGCTTCACTTATATCTTTTAGAGCATGGTGGTGGATTAATTTTATAGAAATTGCTAGTCTCTCATGCTTCACTTATATTATTTTGAGAGTCTCTTAGAACAGCGTGGTATTTGCTTTTGTTACAAAGTTGGTCCTAGAATGATGAGCATCCAAGTTGGGTATAATAAAAACTATCATAGGAAGTGAATTGGATGCTAGGATCAGTTTGATGCTTGATAATTGTTTTGAGATATGGAGGTAGTAATATTAAAGTCATGCTAGTTGGGTGATTATGGATTTAAAGAAGGCTTGAGTTGAAGTTTGTGATTCCCGTAGCATGCACGTATGGTGAACCGCTTTGTGATGAAGTTGGAGCACAATTTTATTTATTGATTGTCTTCCTTATGAGTGGCAGTCGGGGACGAGCGATGGTCTTTTCCTACCAATCTATCCCCCTAGGAGCATGCGTGTAGTGCTTTGGTTTTTGATGACTTCTAAATTTTTACAACAAGTATATGAGTTCTTTTGATTAATGTTGAGTCGATGGATTATACGCACTCCTTTCACCCCTCCATTATTGCTAGCCTCTCTTGTATCGTGCAACTTTCGCCGGTACCATACACCCACCATACTCCTTCCTCAAAACAGCCACCATACCTACCTATTATGGCATTTCCATAGCCATTCCGAGATATATTGCCATGCAACTTTTCACCGTTCCGTTCATATGACACACATTACTTTTGTCATATTGCTTTTTGCATGAACATGTAGTTGACATTGTATTTGTGGCAAAGCCACCGTTCATGATTCTATCATACATGTCACTCTTGATTCATTGCATATCCCGGTATACCACCGGAGGCATTCATATAGAGTCATATTTTGTTCTAAGTGTCGAGTTGTAATTGTTGAGTTGTAAAAAAATAAAAGTGTGATGATCATCATTATTAGAGCATTGTCCCAGTGAGGAAAGGATGATGGAGACTATGATTCCCCCATAAGTCGGGATGAGACTCCGGACGAAAAAAAAGGGGAAGGCCATAAAAAAGGCCCAAATAAAAAAATGAGAGAAAAAAAGAGAAGGGACAATGCTACTATCCTTTTACCACATTTGTGCTTCAAAGTAGCACCATGATCTTCATGATAGAGAGTCTCATATGTTGTCACTTCCATTTACTAGTGGGAATTTTTCATTATAGAACTTGGCTTGTATATTCCAATGATGGGCTTCCTCAAAATGCCCTAGGTCTTCGTGAGCAAGCAAGTTGGATGCACCCCACTAGTTTTCTTTTGTTGAGCTTTCATATATTTATAGCTCTAGTGCATCCGTTGCATGGCAATCCCTACTCACTCACATTGATATCTATTAATGGGCATCTCCATAGCCCATTGATACGCCTAGTTGATGTGAGACTATCTTCTCCTTTTTTGTCTTCTCCACAACCACCGTTCTATTCCACATATAGTGCTATGTCCATGGCTCACGCTCATGTATTGCGTGAAAGTTGAAAGAGTTTGAGATTATTAAAGTATGAAACAATTGCTTGGCTCGTCATCGGGGTTGTGCATGATTAAATACTTTGTGTGATGAAGATAGAGCTTAGCCAGACTATATGATTTTGTAGGGATAACTTTCTTTTGGCCATGCTATTTTGAGAAGACATGATTACTTGCTTAGTATGCTTGAAGTATTATTATTTCTTATGTCAATATGAACTTTTATTTTGTATTACTTGGATCTAAAAATTCATGCCACAATAAAAGAAAATTACATTATGAATTATGCTAGGTAGCATTCCACATCAAAAATTCTCTTTTTATCATTTACCTACTCGAGGACGAGCAGGAATTAAGCTTGGGGATGCTTGATACGTCTCCAACGTATCTATAATTTTTGATTGTTCCATGCTATTATATTACCTGTTTTGGATGCCTATGGGCTTTATTTTACATATTTATATCATTTTTGGGACTAACCTACTAACTGGAGGCCCAGCCCATATTGCTGTTTTTTTTGCCTATTTCAGTATTTCGAAGAAAAGGAATATCAAACAGAGTCCAAACAGAATGAAACCTTCGGGAGCGTTAGTTTTTGGAACAAATCTGATCCGGAGAGCTTGGGGTGCAAGTCAAGAAAGCTCCAAGGGCCCCACGAGATAGGAGGGCACGCCCCCCTGTAGGGCGCGCCCCCTATCTCGTGGGCCCCTCGAGTGTCCACCGACGTACTTCTTCCTCCTATATATACCTACGGACCCCGAAAACATCCAGGGGCACCACGAAACACAATTTCCACCACCGTAACCTTCTGTATCAGCGAGATCCCATCTTGGAGCCTTCGTCGGCGCTCTGCCGGAGGGGGAATCAACCACGGAGGGCCTCTACATGAACATCCTTGCACCTCCTATGAGTTGTGAGTAGTTTACCACAGACCTATGGGTCCATAGTTATTAGCTAGATGGCTTCTTCTCTCTTTTTGGATCTCAATACAATGTTCTCCCCCTCTCTTGTGGAGATCTATTCGATGTAATCTCTTTTTGCGGTGTGTTTGTCAAGATCCGATGAATTGTGAGTTTATGTTCAGATTTATCTATGGTTATTAATTGAATCTTCTCTGAATTCTTTTATGTATGATTGAGTTATCTTTGCAAGTCTCTTCGAATTATCGGTTTGGTTTGGCCTACTAGATTGATCTTTCTTGCCATGGGAGAAGTGCTTAGCTTTGGGTTCAATCTTGCGGTGATCTTACCCAGTGACAGAAAGGGTTGCAAGACACGTATTGTATTGTTGCCATCGAGGATAACAAGATGGGGTTTATATCATATTGCATGAGTTTATCCCTCTACATCATATCATCTTGCTTAATGCGTTACTCCGTTCTTATGAACTTAATACTCTAGATGCATGCTGGATAGCGGTCGATGTGTGGAGTAATAGTAGTAGATGCAGGCAGGAGTCGGTCTACTTGTTTTGGATGTGATGCCTATATACAAGATCATGCCTAGATAACGTCATAATTATTCGCTTTTCTATCAATTGCTTGACAGTAATTTGTTCACCCATCGTAATACTTATGCTCTCGAGAGAAGCCTCTAGTGAAACCTATGGCCCCCGGGTCTATCTCCTATTATATTTGCTTTCAATCTACTTTTATTTGCATCTTTACTTTTCTTGCATCTATATCATAAAATACAAAAAAATATTTATCTTATTATACTATCTCTATTAGATCTCACTTTCGCAAGTGGCCGTGAAGGGATTGACAACCCCTTTATTGTGTTGGTTGCGAGTTCTCAGTTTGTTTGTGTAGGTGCGTGGGACTTTTGAGGAGCCTCCTACTGGATTGATACCTTGGTTCTCAAAAACTGAGGGAAATACTTACGCTACACTTGCTGCATCACCCTCTCCTCTCTGAGAAAACCAACGCTAGCTCAAGACGTAGCAGAGCCCTTCGTGGGCTCGTGCAACCGTTACCCTTCGTGGTTTGAAGTCTCGATCAACGTGGATGTACGATGGCACCACCTATCGGAACCATGGATAAAAAATCTCCGTGTCAACATTGCGTTTGCCTCCTCAAACTCCTCCCTTTTACCTTCATATGCAATTGCTTTACATTCCGCTGCTATACTCTTAGAATTTCATGTGTAGGTTGATTGCTTGACTTGTGCTAAGTTGCTAAAATCTGCCAAGAACTAAAATTGGTAAAAGGCTAGATTTTTATTTGGTCAAGTAGTCTAATCACCCCCCATCTAGACATACTTTCAATCCTACATTGTGCTAGGTAGGGCGGCCATGACTGTTTTTACAGGGCACCGGACACACCGTTGGTACCTCGTGCTTGTGATATCTGATGAATATGGGAGCATGGATCCACAAAAAGAATTTATTTTGTGACAATGTTGGGCATGGGGGCTACTACCAATCGAGTGGACTCCTTGTTAGTCACGGCTAGGGAAAGGTACTGATCGGGTGCTTACCCCAGGTACTTGAGGTACCGCGGGTCGTGGATGACACGGAAGTTCCCCGGATCTTGTGGGTAAATTGTGCAACCTCTGCAGAGTGTCAAACTATTCGAATAGCCGTGTCCATGGTCAAGGACGGTTGGGTGCTGCTGCTTAGACTATGTCCATATGTTTCTGAAAAACAACACAGTTTGGTGATATTCTTGATGTGATTCATGAGGAAGTCACGATGAGCTTGAGCATGAGTTGTTCATAACTCTTCCTCGAGGCTGATGTCCGTAACCTCCTGATACTTGCTGCAGATGCATTCATGTCCTTGGTAAATGTTGATCATACTTGCATGAGAAAAACTAGCTTTCCGCAACAATGCCAATTAAGCAGTAGAGCTTTGCATAATTATTTTGTTATCACTCTTGGGTTGCTTGCGAGTACATTCAAAGTACTCATTGGCTTGCCACTGGTTATTTTATTGGCCAGGCATGAAATACAAGATATAATGAAGAGTACCTTGGTGACGAACATGCGAGCTAGGACACTTCCCATTCAGAATGCCTGTAGGGTTAAGGTAGATGACATGGGTCCAAGTTATTGACGAAGATTTCTGCTGCAATGTTATACTCAAGACTTGACCATAATGGTCATAATTTATGTAAGACGGTATGTATGGATGCAAGACTCTTGTTATTCAGCTTCTGTGTGTTCACTGAGCATTGATCTCTGGGATCACTGTACATGTGCATTCGATGATCATGACTTATGAGTCGGTGTCCCCACAGAGCTGGTATCAGAGCCATCCTGGCTATAGGAAGCCTTAGTTAGCATGGTCGTTAGTTAGGGTAAAACTATTTTCAAAACTATTACCAATTTTTGAAAACTATCTATACTTCTCTTCCCCCTTCTTAGTTTTTCGAAAACTAAGATATACTCACCTTATTGATCTCTTCCCCTTCAAAATTTTAAATGGTCGCTAGAATCTTTATTCCCCTGACCACAGGATTCCTTGTAATCCTCGTGGATAATCTAGAAGGAAGACACCTTGCCAAACATTCACCCACATCTTCTAAACACAAGTTTGGCGACACCACGACAAGACAGAAGACACCTTCCCAAGAATTTGAGGAAACCAAGGCTCAGAAGATGGTAACACCCTTGACATTGCCCCAGGATGATGCAACCTTGTCCTACGACGATCAAGGTGTAAGATATGCAAGATCATGATATATGTCGCTAATAGAGCAACCATGTCCTTACCGTTGTTTTATCGGTAACCACCGGTGGATGAGAACCTCACCATCTGGTCCGCCTCACTATAGTGAGCAGGAAAAATGGTTCTCAGCATCCCCCGCTCTTGGTGATGATACTGGCAACAGTGTGTCTGGCAGATTGGGCCTCTACTCTGCCTTGTTAGTGTCATTACATAAAGGATTGCCTACCTAGTACCCTCGACGTCTTAGAAGGAAAAAGGGATCGTCGTGATTAAGAAGACAAGAGAATACCAAGTCAATGCCAGCTATGAAGAGCCACCTTCACCCCATCACTTCAACAGGTGAGAAGTTATTGAAGACTCTTTAGGCTCAACCTGGATCATTTCATCGAACAACTACAGGAGACGTAGTGACACCTGAGGAAAACCCAAAAGACTGCACGAGGCACGGAGCAAAGCACGACTATTGAATCCGAGAACCCCTAGGGTAGGATGAGTCATGTACCCCCTATGCGCAATCAAGTCCGTATGATGGTTCGAATAGAACCATGATTGTGTGTTGCTTGTTTTTATTCGTTTGTGTTTTGATATCAGTTGCCCTTTTTGCCCTAGGCAACAAGTACGTGACTATATCACCTTCCTTATCTTAATGCTTATGTTTGGCCCTTTCGGCACTTGTTGTTTGCACTTGCACTATAGAACCCCCCCCCCCCTTAGGTATCCCCCTCCTCTATGCTACTTTTCCCTCTCATTTCTCTCTCCTCAGCTGAAGACCGGCAAGACAAGGTTCACCAAGGATTCTACTTCGATAACCAGCTAGCGCTGAAGACTTTTGCTATAGCCTCCTCGACCAAGTGCAACCCCGTAGAGATATGTTTACTCCTCAAGATTAGAAGTCCATCCCTAGACCCTTCGATACTTCACAAGATACCCCAACTCAAATCCTTAACCATGTGCATAACCCACAGAATTGCAAGGTAACCAGTTAAGCCTCCGCAACCATGCTTAGCACTGGGTTCATTATGGAACTAGTGGACGTAATGAGCAAGCACATAGTCATCCTAATATAACACAAGAATTTATGATGCCATAGGAAAGACTAGTTTGAGGATATAGGAATAGAGGACAAATGACTTGATGGAGCTATACTAGTAACCTTGAGGAAGTATCTGATACTCTTTGGTGGATTATGAGGCTTCCATATTGGTAGATGAACTTGGTGGGATCATCTGGATAGAGTAGAATAGCTTTCATCACCTCTGAGTAAATTTGGATTTAAATAGGTGAACCTAGTGGAGTCTAGATGTTGAGTAAGTCTGCATGGTTCAGAGAAATTGGATTTAGACTGATGATCTTGAACATGATACCATGTTTCTCAGTGGACAATAAACTAGGGGATTGGATCAATTATCGGAGTATATTTAGGGATCTATATAAGCCTGACCTTGGAGTTTACTTGACAATAAACGGAAATTGGTGGACTTACTATAGTAGAGATAGCCCATTCAAGTATTTGGGGATTGTAGGACATTAGAAGATCAGGTGGAACACCATAGACATTGGATTTGTAGAATTAATGGATTATGTAGCGATTGGTGGAAGTTAATGAGATGTTGGAGTTGATTCATAGGAAGGAAACAAGATCTTGGAGTGGTATACGACGTGTTTCCTTAGGATAGAGATGCACTATCTTTGACCTTGGAAGAATAGGTTGAGCGGTCGGATTGTCATGTTTAATTCAAGCTTAGCAGCTTGTATGTTCTACCCATGGATTTTTGCATAGATATGAGTTTGGGGATAGTTGACATGTATGATTTTGTTAGACTTCCCTTCGGGGAGTCAGGATATGAATAGCATGTGTGATGATTGGAGTTGACTTATGCGGAGTGATTCCTTAGGTAATATGATGTGATTTGTTTGGAAGACTAGATACAATGATTGAAATCTCAGAAGTCGTGCTCAATGATAAGATGATAAACATTCACTCGCACACTAGAATCCTTGAAACCCTTAAGCCTTACCAAGCCGCATCATGGTCGGATCATGACCTTGGGCCTTGACTCTAGGCCGGGAAGACCTTGGCCAATACTCAACTGTGACCACCACCAATGCCTCAGCCCACTTTATGTACCCCATATACTTCATGGAGTACTTGGGCAAGTTAGTTGTCATCTTTATTTGAGGACATACCTATCCACCCGAAGACGGAACAAGAGTTGTTCAGCTAGTTAGGGAACATTTGAAGATCGCCATGTCAAGGAGAAAGAACTATACCAACCACCATCGCCAAGGAGTAAACTTCCGCGTCGGAGACCAGGTGTATCTGCAAGCCACTCCTCTCAAAGGAACCAAGCATTTCCATGTCAAAGGGAAGCTCACACCAAGATTTATCGGCCTCTCCAAGATCATTGCAAGATGAGGAATAGACGGGTACCAACTAGAGTTACCACCTGAGTCACCCACTGTGCACAACGTCTTCCAGGCGTCACAACTCCGGAAGTGTTTCCAACTTCCTAGCTAGCCAGATCTCTACAAGGACATTGATCGTCAAGCCACCGACCTCCATCCCAACCTGGCATATGCGAGAAACCCTAAGGGAGTCCTGGACTAGGGGGTGTCCGGATAGCCGAACTATCATCATCGGCCGGACACCAACACTATGAAGATACAAGATTGAAGACTTCGTCCCGTGTCCGTATGGGACTTTCCTTGGCGTGGAAGGCAAGCTTAGCAATACGGATATGTAGATCTCCTACCATTGTAACCGACTCTGTGTAACCCTAGCCCTCTCCGGTGTCTATATAAACCGGATGGCTTTAGTCCATAGGACGAACAACAATCATACCATAGGCTAGCTTCTAGGGTTTAGCCTCCTTGATCTCGTGGTAGATCTACTCTTGTAACACCCACATCATCAATATCAATCAAGCAGGACGTAGGGTTTTACCTCCATCAAGAGGGCCCTAACCTGGGTAAAACATTGTGTCCCTTGTCTCCTGTTACCATCCGCCTAGACGCACAGTTCGGGACCCCCTACCCGAGATCCGCCGGTTTTGACACCGACATTGGTGCTTTCATTGAGAGTTCCTTTGTGTCGTCACTGATAGGCTTGATGGCTTCTTCGATCATCAACAACGACGCTGTCCAGGGTGAGACCTTTCTCCCTGGACAGATCTTCATATTTGGCGGCTTTGCACTGCGGGCCAATTCGCTTGGCCATCTGGAGCAGATCGAAAGCTACGCCCCTGGCCGTCAGGTCAGATTTGGAAGTTTAAACTTACCGGCTGACATCCGCGGGGACTTGATCTTCGATGGATTCGAGCCATAGCCAAGCGCGCCGCACTGTCACGACGGGGATGATTTAGCTCTGCAGCCGGACAGTCCGATCTTCAATTCGGAGCCGGCTGCCCAGATCGAGGACGGGTGGCTAGATACCGCCTCGGGGGCTGCAACCTCTATGGCGATAGAGCCGAACACTGACCTTGTCCCTCATGAAGCTCATGACTCCGAGGTGCCGGACTCCTCGCTGGACTCCGAACCTCCTGTGCCCCCTCCAATGGAATCCGATTGGGCGCCGATCATGGAGTTCACCGCTGCTGACATCTTTCAACACTCACCTTTCGGCGACATCTTGAGTTCGCTAAAGTATCTCTCGTTATCAGGAGAGCCCTGGCCGGACTGCAGTCAGGACGGTTGGGATGCGGATGACGAAGAAATTCAAAGCCCACCCACCACCCACTTAGTAGCCACTGTCAACGATCTAACCGACATGCTAGACTTCGACTCTGAAGACATCGACGGTATGGACGACGATGCCGGAGACGACCAAGAACCAGCACCTACCGGGCACTGGAAAGCCACCTCATCATATGACATATACATGGTGGATATCCCAAAGGATGGGAACAGCGGAGGAACACAGGAGGATGACTGTCGGTGTCAAAACCGGCGGATCTCGGGTAGGGGGTCCCGAACTATGCGTCTAGGCAGATGGTAACAGGAGGCAAGGGACACGATGTTTTACCCAGGTTCGGGCCCTCTTGATGGAGGTAAAACCCTACGTCATGCTTGATTAATATTGATGATGTGTGTTACAAGAGTAGATCTACCATGAGATCAAGGAGGCTAAACCCTAGAAGCTAGCCTATGGTATGATTGTTGTCCGTCCTACGGACTAAAGCCATCCGGTTTATATAGACACCCGAGAGGGCTAGGGTTACACAGAGTCGGTTACAATGGTAGGAGATCTACATATCCGTATCTCCAAGCTTGCCTTCTACGCCAAGGAAAGTCCCATCCGGACACGGGATGAAGTCTTCAATCTTGTCTCTTCATAGTCTTGGAGTCCGGCCGATGATGATAGTTCGGCTTTCAGGACACCCCCTAGTCCAGGACTCCCTCAGTAGCCCCTGAACCAGGCTTCAATGACGACGAGTCCGGCGCGCATATTGTCTTCGGCATTGCAAGGCGGGTTCCTCCTCCGAATAATTTATAGAAGATTGTGAACACCAGGATAGTGTCCGGCTCTGCAAAATAATTCCCACATACCACCGTAGAGAGAATAATATTTACACAAGTTCAATCTGCTAACGTATTTCGTGGCGCGTCGTCACGCCACTACCAAGCCTTTACTTGAATTGTTTTTATTGTACCACCTCAGCATGTTTAGCGAAGCGGTTTCCTTGGCACGTCTTGTTGAAGCAGAGATCGTGTTCCCCTTATTCCGGGATTCCGATCAATACAGACGTGGGTAACCCAACCGCGCCATTGATTGCGGCGCTTGGGGGATAAGCGAGTTTTATCAGGCCGGTGGGGACGCATGTTTTCGTCTGCCCATATAAGGGGATAAAGATCCAACCCTTTCACCTGCGCCTTCTTCCTCCTTGGCTTATCCATCCCTGCGAACTCGAGCTCCAGCGCCCAAGTCCGCACATCTCACCTCAACCTCCTCCAACTATGTCCGGAGCGGGAGGCAAGTGGATGGCCTCCTCCGTTATGGAGGGGCACATCCAGAAGCTGCGCAGCGCCGGATATTTGTCCAACAACATCGCGCATCGGCTCCCCGACGAGGGAGAGCTCATCCCCACCCCCAGGCCGCATGAGAGGGTAGTATTTCTTACCCATTTCCTTCGCGGACTGGGCTTCCCACTCCATCCCTTTGTCCGGGGGCTCATGTTCTACTACAACCTGGATTTCCATGATCTGGCCCCGAATTTCATCCTCAACATCTCGGCGTTTATCATCGTGTGTGAGGCCTTCCTCTGCATCCAGCCCCACTTCGGCTTGTGGCTCAAGACCTTCAGTGTCAAGCCGAAGGTTGTGAAGGGCAGCCAAGTGGAGTGCGGAGGCGCCATGGTGGGCAAGATGTCCAACGTTACTTGGCTTGAGGGCACTTTCGTGGAAACCATCAAGGGGTGGAAATCGGGGTGGTTCTACATCACCGAGCCGCGTGACCCTGAATGGGCAGCGGCCCCCGAATTCAGATCTGGCATCCCCACACGGCTCACCTCCTGGAAAGAGAGCAGCCGGACTTGGGCTGATTCGGAGGAGCTGACCGGACTCCAAGCCTGCGTCCAAAAGCTGGTGGACAAGAAGCTCAAGCTTGTCAACATGGTCCAGGTCATACTCATCCGCCGGGTCCTCCCGTACAACGACGGGGCTTCAACATGTGGGAGTTCGATTCGGCGCAGCACCAGACTTTGAGCGGGCTCTTCGACACTACGCACGAAGATGTCTGGAAGGTGTTGTTCAAGGGCGCCGAGGCTCCCGCATCCGCTACCGAAGATCGCGGATTCAGCTCGCAGCGTCCGGCTGACGAGGTAAGCGATTTTATCCTTTACAGGACGCTTATTTTCCATAGTTTGACTCTATGCGGGATCTAAACTCCCTTTCCTTTAACAGGACTGGCTGGCGAAGGCCGAGCGGACTATCTGTCCGGCCCCATTGCCAGAGGACCCAGCGGACGCCCGCCTAACGGGGCTGCTGGCTCCGGCACCCCACGTGGTGCCGGAGAAGAAGGCCAAGAAGAAGGCCACGGGGACTCGGAAGAGTTCCCGTTTTCAGGTGCTATCGGATGACGACTCCGAGGCCGACTCCTCTCACCAAGGTGAGGAGGAGAATAAGAAAGCCTCTCCCCCAATGGGGGGAGAGAAGAAAAGGAAGGCATCCCCGACGAGGGAGGCCAAAGGGTCCAAGAAGGGAAAAACTCTTCCCCCGGACTGTTCTGCCAATGCCAGTGACGACGACGAGGACTGGCCTCCAAGGGCCAAGCCCTTGGCGAGATCATGAGTATCCGGACTCCCGAATAACTTCATGGTTTTTATTTTTTGCCACACAATGTCTTTCTAATGCCGCATACAACCCTGTCGTCCGCCCAAGGACGATCTTCCCGCTACGTCGAGCGGGTCCTTAGGTGCGTCGGATATGGATTCTCTTCCGACCGCCTCCACCCCCCGTGATAGGGACGATGCCGAGGTGGGATCCCGGGAAGGGACCTGCCAGGAGGAGGAGGCCCCCCGGACTTTGCACCGGACTCGGCTCCAGATCCCATAGTGGCTCCAGAGTCCGGCGGGTGACCCCTTCGTAAGAAGGGCAAGACCGTGACACCGGCAGCCTCCGTCCAACCAGAGGCGCCGGATAGCTTGCTGGAGGCGCTTAATGGCGCCTCCATCAAAGAGGAACACCGCACTATTATGAGTGCGGTGATTCAGAAGGTGCAGCTCGCCAAGAGCGGGCTGACCGAAGCCTGCAGCAGCCTTCTAACAGGCTTTGAGGTAAGAATTTTGATATATGTAAAATAGTACCGCATAGATAGTAGCCCCTGATGCTCGGTTCGGTGTTCGGAAAGAAAAGCTGGACTGAGGATCTAAGAAGATATACGCAGGAGTCATAAAAAATATGTTAATATGGGATTGCAGGTTGCGCTGCTGACCTCTGCCGCACTGACTGCAAAGGTCAATACTTTGAAGGAAAGCCTCAGGCGGTCCGAGAACGAGCTCGGCCGTGCCAAGAAGCAGCTTGAGGACAAGGAAGGTAAGTAACACCTTATTAAAATTGTACCTTACAGAAAAGGATTTTGGTTGCAAAAAAAAGAAATGACAAGGATAATGTGGGTATTGCAGGGGCCACTAACGAGGTGGCGACCCTGAAAGAGGCGGTGGCCGCGGCCGAACGCAATGCGGCCGCGGAGCGCACCGAGCGAGAGAAGCAGGATGCGTGGGTGGCGGAGGTACAGCAAGAGCTCCAGGATCTCATGAAAAGACATGAGAGCCTGGAGCATGACTCGAAGACTCGAGAGTCTAAGCTTGCAACGG
Organism: Triticum dicoccoides; assembly: GCF_002162155.2. NCBI lineage: Eukaryota > Viridiplantae > Streptophyta > Magnoliopsida > Poales > Poaceae > Triticum > Triticum dicoccoides. The sequence goes on along the minus strand of NC_041389.1, from coordinate 380,693,504 downwards.
CTCTTGAGAGTGCCAAAGCCGCTAAGGCCGAAGCCTACAAGGCCCTCAAGGAAATTGAGGCGTTGAAGAAAATAGCAGCGGGTAAGGCATTTTTCATGCAAAGTAAGCATGTGAGTGTTAATTACCTGTTGCTTACCCGAATTCGGAGCTCTCCAGGAGCGTTCGCAGATCTTCCTCGCAGCGTGTCCGATGCTGCCGCGTTCTACCGGGCCGAGGAGGGGAGCTCGACGGAGAAGGTCTTCTGATCTCAGTATGCTGAGGCCGGACATCCGGTGCCCCTTAGCGACCAGCTGAAGCAGCTGGTCGAGCTCCACAAGGCGGCCGAACAGGCCATGAAGGGCCTCATAGTTTGGCTGTGGCCTAAGGAGGCCATGCCTGGGAGCTACTTCGGCCTGGTGCGGTGGCTGGTGGATGCGTGCCCGTGGGTTGAAGTCATCAAGCACTCCACCTGTATTGAAGGTGCCCGTCGGGCCCTTGCCCGCGCAAAGGTGCACTGGGGCAAGATGGATGCCCAGAAGCTCGTGACGGACCCGCCACCGGAGGGCAAGGAGCATCGCACGCCCGAGATGTATTATAAGAGTGTGTTGAAGGGCGCCCGCACTATTGCGGGTGAGTGCTCCAAAGATGTAATATTTGAGTAGACTCGCATTTTGTTATCCTGTGCGTTGAAAACTTAGTTCATTTGCGCTAAGCAACGCATTTTAATTTAAAATATTACCTTCCGTGCGGCTGTTTATCAAATCTGAGAGATGGCAAGTCATCGGCTTCAGCCCCCATGCCATGAGTGCTGGGGTGTTCGGGATAAATTTGAGCACTCTTGTTCCCATATTTGGGTCCATCTAGGGAGGCGCTCAACACAACGAACAAGGCAACCGGACTTATAATGCTTGAACACTCTCACTTAGCCATAGAATTCTATAATTTTAAATTTCGGCGAAGCCCCTGGTCTTCGGAAGGCCGAATTTGGGGCGCTATCCACGCCTGGGCCGGACAAAGTCGGCTCCTCGCTCTAAGAGGCATAAGTCTTTAAGGACTCGCAAAAAACCTCTCGAACAGCGACTAGCTCTCGCCTCATCATGACGGTCAGTTTTAGCTTTCTCCACTGAGGCGCTCGCCCAGCTCAACCGGGGCGCAATCGCAGTGTATTTAATGGTAGACCTACTTGCTGATCTTGCCAGTATCATGTCTTGGAGAACAATATAACATCATCAAATTCCCTCAAAACCATTTCTGTCCATTTTGAAGTTTGAGCAACTTTACATTGCCAAAAATGTCCAAATGTTCTCAAACTTGGTGCACATGCTCAAATGATCTAATTATTCATCTAGACCAAGTGGCACAAGTTGGAGAGAATGTTATCTTGATCAAAGTGCCCCAAAACCCTCTCTGTCTAGAACCAAATTTGAACAACTTTATATTGCCAACTTTCTCCTTTTGCTCTCAACCTTTGTGGGCATGTTCTAAACCCTAAATGATGATACTACACCAAGTGGTGCATCAAGGAGAATAGTTTTGCATGACTAGATGTTGGAGAACTCATTTCTATGGATTTCTAAGGTTTACAAAAGTTGAGGCAACTTTGCCCAAATGGACCCAATATTGGTGGAATCTCTTATTTTCTCATACCATTTGACCCTGTCAAGCCTCATGACAAGAGGAGTTCATCTTCTTGCCCAAACCACCATCAAACACCTTTTGACAAAATTTAAAACTCCATGTTTCAGCCCCTTCCACAAATCTCCATGACCTGGACTTTTTCCCACAGCCTCATATGCTCCTCCTATACCTCCTGCATGCTCTGCTGCCCAAGAAGCAATGATTAAGGGGGGCATAGACTCATTTTTCCTCTCTGGACAACAGAATTTCCCCTCTCTCTCCACCTCCACTCTCTTCCAGAGAGCACACAAGGCATCCAAAGCCACTTTCCCATTGTTTACTCCCCCAGCAGCTGCCAGACACAAGTGGACGTGCTGGTGCGCACGAAAAGCCGCGGACGCCGGCCAAAGACGCGCTCTAGAGCACATCATCATGCTCCCGACCGTTGACGCGGCATCCCCTGACCACCTCGTGGCTCCCCTTCGCGCCAGTCGAGGCCCTCGACATCCGCAACACGACAGCCGTGCAGGGCCCCTCCTCTCCCCCTCTCTCTCTCACCCCCTGCTGCTCGTGCCCGACGCCGCCCGGCTCGGCCAATGGGCGCACGAGCTCGGGACCCTCTTGGAGCATGCCCCACTCCCCCTATTCTTCTCTCCCAACCTGGTCCACACCCACGAACGCCCAGGACATGGCCTAGGGTGCCAATTCAGCCCATGGCATCGCCTAGTCCACGGTCGGGGTCGTCGTCCACGGTGAGCCGTGGCCTCGCCATATAAGGCCGCCCTGACCTCCCTCTTGACCTCCGTTGCTCTCTCTCTCTCTCTCTCTCTCTCTCTCTCTCTCTCTCTGTGGGGACCGAATTTCCGGGTATTAATTTCCAAAAAAATGGCCCCTGTGCTCACCAGCCCCAGGATAACTGTTAGCTGATGAGGCACCAACTTGTTACAGAAATTCCAAGCAAAAAATACAAAATATGTAGTACAAGACCATTCTGGCCTTTGAGTACAACAATATGGTTCTAGTGGTTGATGGCGTAAGCGGTTATGTGGATCATCAGTGTCTATGGAACTCCATTTTCCACAGGAACAGCTGACCAGGTTAACTCCTATCTTCGCGAGGCTGCTATCACCGTTGCTTAGGTTCCGGGACTGTCGCCACGGTCGCTCCTCTCCGCGCAAGAAAATCTGGCCAAGACAATAGCCAGGGACAAGCCAGTGAGTACTTTGAATGTACTCGCAAACATTATGAACACAGGTATAATACAACAATGATGTGCTAAAAATATCCTTATGCTCATGATGTCAGTCACAAAAGATAAATAAAACTCTGGTGCGTGCAAGCATGTTATTTATGAATATGCAATAACATAGTGGTATTAAAATTATGAAATAAATAACATAAAGGACTTTAAAAGAAGTGCCACAGTCGGGCGTCTTAGCGAGACCACATAAAGGGCTTTAAAAGAAATGCCACAGTCGGGCGTCTTAGCGACACCACATAAAGGGCTTTAAAAGAAATGCCACAGTCGGGCGTCTTAGCGATACCACATAAAGGGCTTTAAAATAAATGCCACAGTCGGGCGTCTCAGCGACACCGCATAAAGGGCTTTAAAAGAAATGCCACAGTCGGGCGTCTTAGCGACACCACATAAAGGGCTTTAAAAGAAAACACAGTGAATATCCAGGAGGTAGAACCATCCCAGGGATATTCGATAATACCAATAATATCACGGGTTAGTCCACAACAAAAATAATAATCATAAATATCACAAGTCACAAGTTGTGTTTCCAGTTCTGGTTTAACAGTTTCACCTCCGAAGACCGACACTAAGACCGACACTTGACCCATCCCAGACTGTAGTCCTTAACCATGGACACGGCTATTCGAATAGGTTTAATCTCTGCAGAGGGTGTACTCTTTACCCACAAGTGACGGATTCCTTTAGTCCATCAAGACTAATTCCGTCTACGATATTTTAGTTGGAAACACACCTAACTTGCACACACCAGCTTAACTCACATGTGTCTGGAATCACCCACGACACCTGTCAAGCAAAACTCTAAGTGGGGAGGCTACAACCTCGACGTAACATGGGATCACAAAATTTATACCGCGCACAAACTGGGGAGCTACCCCCTTCGGCTACAACCGAAACACCCATGCTCCCGGACCCGGTGGCATGACTACCGGATGCCTCCAGTATCTTCCACCATGGCCTCTCTGTACGGTGTGTGCTAGGAAAGGGGTTGACAACTTACTAAACCGTACCCTACTTGTTGTAGAGATGAGTGGTAGTACGAAGCAAGTATGGGGGTTACCGGTATAAGACTCGATCTACGGTCGACTCAGGAGGTTCAAATATTTCCTGCATGATTAGCATAACAATACATATACTTTAACCAATATATAGAAACATCACGCGACATACCCCCTCATGCCATACCAGACACGATCGTCTCGACGGAGGACTAGGGACAAGACCGTGTCTACCCAAGACAGAGGCCTTCCCGGCTTCCCTTCCGGTATGCATAAAAGGCGTATGACGGTGATTTCCATCACAAATCATGTCAACTCCATCAGCATAAAAATCATAATTATGCACTCATGAGTAGGATCACATCCTCACATAAAATGACGTATGCTCGTGTCGGGGTGTTGTTGTCACCAAGTCAAACAACACACATAAAAAAATTCACCAGGGTTCAGAATGCTTGCCTTCAGGTCATGAGAAAGCAGGGTGCATTCCAAAACATCTTGAAATCTTCAAAAATCCTATTTGAAAGAATATATATGAATTAACACAAAAAAACAGCACAAAAAGTTGTTTTGAAAAAAAATTCAAAAAAATCTTAAAATAAGCTAGACAATATTTGAGAGAGGTAGGAAAAAGAATTAATTTATTTGGAGTTGTAATTAATAAGATACAGCCGGTCAAAGTTTGGTCAAAATCTGTTATTTAAATTAAAACAGAAACGAAAACGTTTCGAATATGCACGTACACATCGAAGGCATATTTTGGAAATTCGCTTCCACTTAACCCACGTGGACTAGGGCGGGGTCACTGACAGTGGGTCCAGGGGGGCCACTGGTCAGGTTTGACCAGTCCATCCCTCCTTCTTCTTCCTTCGCCCGAACGGAGGCGAGGTGACGGCGATCGACACCGGCGAATGGCTGCTCCCCGTGGGCTCCAGAGAGTTGAGATGGATCCGCGAGAGTGGGGCGGTCCTCCCGGTGGTCGTTGGGTCGGCGGGGGTGGAGGGAGTCGCCGACGGTGGGCTTCGCGGCGGATGAGGCCTCGGGAGCAAAGTGTTTTTGTGGCTGTGGTGGTTCCTGATCAAAATCGAGTAGGGGAAAAGGTTCACGGGAGGAAAAGAGGGCTCCTGGTGGAGAGAGTGGAGAGGGGGAGGCCCTGATGGTGCCGGAGTGGCTAGGGCAGTGGCGGCGGCAGGAGTTGCCGAAGATGGGGAAGAGAACCTCCCCGGGTCGATTGAGAGCTAGTGAAGCCCCATAGAGGTGGCATGAGGTTGCCTGTGTGCGGGAACAGGCTCGGGGCTTCCTTAAATAGGCGAGTCGAGGCGGTTCAGCGGCGGCCGTGGATAAGGGCGCCAGCGACCGTCTTTTGTAGCTGCAGGGCATCGTGGCGAGGCTGGGGATGGCGGCAGGAGCTAGCGGACGAGCGGCTACTGCTCCAAGGGCGAGCTGGCGAGCGAAGATGGCTTGGGCGGCGCTGGCTAGTGCAGGAGCTGTCGGGCGGTGGTGGCGGCTAGCTGCTGGCCTGCCGGAGACGTGGCGAGAGCTGCGGGGCTCGTGGGGTGCAGAAGGGGACACGACATGCTGGCTGCGGTCGGTCACGGACCGGAGTGAGTGCGGGGCGGGACGCGGTGGCTCGGGCGCACGTGCGTGCCAAACACACGCTCTGGGCGCGCCCAGAGCACGCACGGGATGTGCTCGACGAAATGCTATGGCATGCTAGGGGGTTCCAAACCACAAGAGGGTTAGCAGAGTGGGGTTATAGGCTAGGGCAATACCATGGGACATGCTGGATAGGTCAGGGGCTCAAGTTCACAATGTAAACTTGAAATCATGCCAAATCTGGCTATGCACTCAAGGTGTTTGACAAAATGCCAGAGGCACCTAGGCAGTTCTTGGAGTGGCCAAATCTCCCAGAGTGGGGTGTCTATGGATGTATGAGAGGGTGGTGAAGTTAGTTTGCCAAAAGGAGAAACTTGCTAGTGCAAGCTTTGCAAAACTACAATTCTGGACAAGGAGTAAATGGCATCATTACATGGACCAAAAGTGTTCCAGAGAGTGCATGCTCCTGGACTTAGGGGTTTTGCAGGATTGACTATAAGCATGAGAAAGCACAAGGTCACTTGAGCAAGAAAGAATGGGGTTGCAGTAGAAAACACAAGTCTGGTCCAGAATGAAGAAGAGGTTGATTCACTTAATTTTTCCAAAGAACAACACTGGGTTTTTGCATAAAGTTGGATGGCATGCTACCACTAACATCCCATAATTTTGGTGGAGGCTCTAGAGGAATATTTAATTAGGCTATAGTGCAAAAGTGCTCACTGGACCAGATTTGAAAAACAGGTGTAACACTCAAAATATGAAATGAAATAAATATATTATTGCACAAAAGTGATTTAGAGACATCACATGACATCTCCAAATTTTGGTTGGATTTTTAGATAAATTTATCAAGTGGTTGTAGTACAAAAAAAGCTCCAAAACTTGAAGAAAGTCATTTTAATGAATAAAGCTCAGGGTGAAACAATTTAATAAATAATTTTACTGATTAGGAAAAGTTATATAGGGAGCATAGAAGTCCAATATATTTTGGAAAGCTCCACTTGGGAAAAACTCCTTAATATTAAAAGAAAGGTTTTGAAATCAACAGAAATATTCTTGCAGGCAAAATTTTAATAACTAAAACCTGGTTAATTTTTTTGGGGTGTTACTCTCTCTCTCTCTCTCTCTCTCTCTCTCTCTCTCTCTCTCTCTCTCTCTCTCTCTCTCTCTCTCCCGTGCACCCCATGGACCAACCTGCACCTCCGCTCGTGCCCTCCTGCTCCCTCCATGGCCGGAGTGCTGCTGTCGGTCTCCGGCCAAATTCCCGTAAACCGAAGCCTTCCCTCCCCTCCTTTGGACACCAATGGAGCCACCGCACGCCAGTGAGGCTCCTCCGCCCTTTACCTCCTCCTCTAGCGCCCCGCAACCCCAGAAACCCTCTCGCCCGACGCCACCATCCGCCGCGGGTGAAGCCCTGCTCCCCTCCGGTGATGCAGGCACCCATGGTGGGGTCCCTGGTTCGTCTCTCTTCGCTAAGTACACCGGTGGCCGGTAGCGCCGACGGCCGCCGTCGAGCACTTGCTCTGTCTCCCATCACGCTCGCGCGGGAGGTAGTGGACAAACCTGCATCTGGGCCCCGCCTGTCGACCTGCCAGTGGGCAGGGGCCACTAACGGGTGGGCCATGCATCGCCCGCTTAAGTGGAGGCGGCATAGGCCGCATGCCGTTTCTGCCACAGGCAGGCGTACTCGGCGAAGGCGCCATCGACGTGGCTCCCAGCACGGGCATGGCCGTGCAGCTGGGCCGGCCCAGTGCGCTGCGGCGCTATGTTGCACCCAGTGCGCAGTATAGGTATAACCCCCCTTCCTTTGTCTTTTTTTTCTTTTTCCAGAAACTTGTAAAATCTCCCAAATATTCATATTACCTCCAAATTTGGTTATTCAAATTTCTAGTAGTTTATAAATTCATTATCTATCACATGGTGCTATTTGCACATTTTTTCAGAAACATTTCCTTCACAAATGTTTATGAAATCATAATTTTCCATTTCTGTCATAAACTTTAGAAAATCATAGAGGGCTCAAATTTGATCCAAATGCCATGATTCAAATTCCAAGATGATTCTAAGTTCATAACTTAGTTTATGAACAATTTTATTAATATTTTCTGTGCCACACAAAATAATAAGCCATTTCTTCATATTTTCAACTTTGCAAATCCATAGGAAAATCATTTGAACTCCAAATCCAGTGAAACCAACTCCTAGATGCTTCTAAAATCATTCTTTGTTTGCCTTTGCTCATTTTTCAAAATAATATTTCTGTACACTTCTTGCAAATCCACAAATCCCTTGATTCCATCATATTGAAATGTTCAGAGGTATCCATTGAGCAAATCCCAATGGAACCACTTTGGTCATACCTCATATGACCAAAGGTATCCTAGAAAAGTCCAACTCACATTTTTTGAGCACTTTTATTTTGCCTTGTTGTGTTGCTTATTGTGATTGTTTCCGATGTTAGTTGACAAAGTAGACGGAGTATTTGGAGGAGGACCAGAAGTCTTGAAGACTTTGATGAACCAGGCAAGCATGCCTTTGACCATGATGAACCCTTTTTTATCATAGTAGCATTTCTTTCCATGATTGTTGAATGCATGATATCTTGAATGGCAACCTTGCTAGGTTTGCCTTCGTTGCATACCCCGTTGATACTTGCATTCTTCATGACTCTATCCTTGTTTATAGTTGTGTTGGTGGGTTGTAGAAATATGCTATAGTTGTTGGCTGAGCAAAATGGGTCAGAGTTATGCATGGTAAGGAACAAGTGTAGTTTGACATACTTGCAAATAGCCCTAGTGGGTGCCACTAATGCCCCTGGGAGATGATGATGAACTAGGTCACTACTTGGTGGAGAGGTAGTGTACCGAGGCTTGATGAAAGTGTTGTTTACAAAGACGGATTAGATTTAAGATTTGTTGACCGTCCAAACCCTACATGCGCAACCACTCTACCCTTATATGGGAAAGGGCATTATTGATTACCTAGGCCGATACTAGCATGGTGCCCACATTACTAGTGACGGGAGTGATTTGTGGTCACGGGACGGGGTCGTGCCAGGTAGGGCGGCCATGACTGTTTTTACAGGGCACCGGACACACCATTGGTACCCTGTGCTTGTGATATGTGATGAATATGGGAGCATGGCTCCACAAAAAGAATTTATTTTGTGACAATGTTGGGCACGGGGGCTACTACCAATCGAGTGGACTCCTTGTTAGTCACAGCTAGGGAAAGGTAGTGATCGGGTGCTTACCCCAGGTACTTGAGGTACTGCGGGTCGTGGATGACACGGAAGTTCCCCAGATCTTGTGGGTAAAGTGTGCAACCTCTGCAGAGTGTCAAACTATTCGAATAGCTGTGTCCACGGTCAAGGACAATTGGGTGATGCTGCTTAGACTATGTCCATATGTTTCTGAAAAACAACACGGTTTGGTGATATTCTTGATGTGATTCATGAGGAAGTCACGATGATCTTGAGCATGAGTTGTTCATAACTCTTCCTCGAGGCTGATGTCTGTAACCTCCTGATACTTGTTGCAGACACATTCATGTCCTTGGTAAATGTTGATCATACTTGCATGAGAAAAACTAGCTTTCCGCAACAATGCCAATTAAGCAGTAGAGCTTTGCATAATTATTTTGTAATCACTCTTGGGTTGCTTGCGAGTACATTCAAAGTACTCATTAGCTTGCCATTGGTTATTTTATTGGCCAGGCATGAAAGACAAGATATAATGAAGAGTAACTTGGTGAAGAACATGCGAGCTAGGACGCTTCCAAGTCAGAATGCCTGTAGGGTTAAGGCAGATGGCATGGGTCCAAGTTATTGACGAAGATTTCCGCTGCAATGTTATACATAAGACTTGACCATAATGGTCATAATTTATGTAAGACGGTATGTATGGATGTAAGACTCTTGTTATTTAGCTTTCGTGTGTTCAGTGAGCATTGATCTCTGGGATCACTGTACACGTGCATTCGGTGATCACGACTTATGAGTCGGGGTCCCCACACTACTGGTATAAACCCTCGGCTCCGAGGGTGTACTACCCCCTCCTCATCATGGTGGCTGCCGGGATGATGAAGATGGCCTCCGGTGATGATTTCCCCTCTGGTAGGGTGCCAGAATGGGGTCTAGATTGGTTTTTCGTGGCTACAGAGGCTTGTGGTGGCGGAACTTCTGATCTAGGGTTATTTCTGGGGGTTCTGGTATTTATAGGATTTTTCAGCGTTGGAATCACACGAAGATGGGCCTCGAGGTGGGCACAACACACCTGGGCGTGCCCAGGCGTCTTGTTCTCACCTCCTTCACCTTCTGGTCCTCCCAGGAAGCTTCTAGTGCCTCTTTTGTTCCAAAAAAATCATCAAAAAGTTTTGTTGCATTTGGAGAACTTTTATTTCTGCACAAAAAACAACACCACGGCAGTTCTGCTGAGAACAGCGTCAGTCCGGGTTAGTTCCATGCAAATCGTACCAAAACCATATAAAATTGTTGTAAACATGGCATAAATACTTCACAAATTATAGATACGTTGGAGACGTATCAACGGGCAAGAAGGTGCATTAAATATCAATTCTACTAGTAGTACTACTAGGATATAGCATCCTTTGGAGTGTAAATAGTTAAGCCGCTGAAATGTGGGTCTACCTCAAGAAGGCCCATATGTCAATTAATGGAAGAGAGAGGTGCGTACGCGTATTTGCGGAAGCGTGCTCCACGGGCAAACATGATGACATTACATGGTAAGGCTAATTTAGTAACACCAACACGTTGGCTCAGCTTATTAATTAAGTGTTCTATCTACTGCAGTGTGTATTGTCACTTCACTATGAAGACTAGTTGAATAGTTCTCTCTAACAGAGATGGGGAATAATGGATTGCTAAGACTTCCTATCTATCTATGCCTCTACTCTCATCCTTCCCAACAAGAAGAACCATTGGCCAAGACACCCGACGCCAATTACGTAGGAGTACTACTAGTACTACCTACTCCCTCCTTCTGGTTATATACAAGTCAATGAAAAAATCATCAACCAAGGTAGTAGTACTAGTAGATGATGAGTGCGCGAAGAATTTTTTTTTCCAAAAGTACGCAATAATGGGCTCGTTTTCCTCAAGAAAATTGTGTTTATGAACATATTAATTGCAATGCATGCGCGCATGCGTGAACAACAAAAGACCAGAAATTTTACTTGCATTGGTGAGTTTTCTCTTAATTCTTGCATCCTACGTTTTAATGAAGGTTGAAATACGAACATGTCAATGGAAGGGAGTCGAAGCCTCATGCAGGCATGCAACTCTCACGCATTCATGCGACACAGAGCACAAGACACAACGTACACACTCATGCTCAAGTTCTCAACCTACACGTTCATGCACACACATACAAAGCCAGGGTGGTTCGTGCGCAAGAGTTGGACTCTTGTCGCGCCTGCGTAAAGTTTTGTTAACTTATTTCTTTGCTCTGCCAACTAACAGGTGGGACCCAGAAACCTGGTGCCAATTAAACCAGTCAACAAAGTGCCATGTAGACTATTTGGCTGGTCAGCAGGGTGCAATACGGTGCTCTATGGTTTGCTAGTGACCGTATAATCACATCAAAACTATATAGTGACCGTAATGAGGGTACTATGAAGTCCAGTGACCGTGTTGTTACAAATACATTGACCGCTAGTGTATTTATCTTGTTTCAAATTAAGCCATATTAACCGGAAAGGGCGCAGTATGGACTACTTGTAGTACTACTTTGATGTGTCTCGTCAACTCGCATAACGAGGAGAAGCTTGCTTACTACGCCCTTTTCCTCGCCCATGCGCATGGTGGCTCATAAGACGAGGAGAAGCTTGCTTACTACACCCTCTCCCTCGCCCACACACATGGCGGCTCGCAGGACGAGGAGAGGCTTTTGACTACAGCACCCTCTCCCTCACACTTGCCCTCTCGATGGACGTGCAACAATTCATTCGGTGTTAGATTGCCAGAAGCATACTGTATTGTAGTATCATCATTGTTGGACATCCCGAAGAGGCGAAGAGCCAAGCGCAAGGTTTATAGGAGTACGAAATGTTGGACCTCCTGAAGAGGCGAAGAGCCAAGCGCAAGTTTTATAGGAGTACGAGTTGTCGTCCTAGTAGTACTACTATAGCAAACAACCGCTACTGTATGATGCCACCACGTCACCTATAGCCAAAGTTGTGCCACCTTTTTTTCTCACAAAGCGTGTTGAGCCCGTGCAACAGCCACATAAGTTGCATGTACACATAACACATTTACTAATAAGTTCTAAAGAACAAATGCCAACATGCTACACAAGTTCATCTCCACTTCATGTGATAAATTTCTGCACGACTACTCTACATATATTTACAGCGGTACAATTCACAATTTACCATACTCGCCTTACACATTATAAATGGGCTCCATATCCTCCTCCGGGTTCCAGTCCCAGGTGTTCTTCATAGATGGCACGATCCATAGCGGTGGGCGACAGGAATCATTGCAGCAGCTTTCTAGTCCGGTTCCACACGATGGAGACTCATCCAAGCTGAAGCGACATAAAACAGGGATAGTGTGTCCCAGCATGTCGGTCATCCGGCGGTGTGCACCGAAGACACAACCATGCCTCATGAATGGTAGGCCTTCAGTGTCGTGCACGGAAGGTGGCATCTGTTTCACAATAGGGCAGCCGTCCCCAATGAAAAGTGAGTGCTCTTCAAGAGTGTTCCTCAGCTCCCACATAGCATCACGGGGGTCAAACTCGACATCGTTCATCTGGTACACTCTCCATCTCAGATCTGCACAAATGGTGATGTACATGGTCAAGGTCCATGCATCACAATGTTGTGCTCAAATATGACACTCAGTAATATTGTGCAACAAGTAGTATAGAGGAAGTACAATAACCGGCTTATTATACTATATAGCCACTCTTGGCTAAATAGATGAGATAGTAAGACATGAAAAAATGGTGGGAGCTAGTGGGTTCAAATCTTCAAGAGCCTAGCTATACGTGTCCTCCTAGGTAAAAAGCACCACTCCCGATGATCCATGCATGTAAAGTTTGACAAGCTTTGTAGGAAAATATATCAACATTCACACTATGAAATCAATATTACTAGATGCATGATGGAAATTAGTTTTCATAACATAGAACTTTTGTATTGTAGATGTTGACCAAATCTTGTATGTGGACTAAAAAGAAATGGAGGGAGTACTAGTAGTAGTAGTGCTACTACTTCTACTGCTAGTACTACAATGAAAGAGAAGGCGAGAGTGTTAAAAAATCTAATACTAAATTGTACTTCATAGAACTAACAAGTCCCCTTTCGCCGGCGGCGGTGGCTGCCGCCGAGGATGACTAGGCAGAAGGCAAGGTCAGAAATGTAATACTAAATTCTACTCCATGGAGTACTAGTAGTAAGCTTGTCCCAATGAAGAAAAGAAAAGAACTAACAAGTACTACCACTCTAACACACAACAATGATAAAATGGAATACCTCGGTAGATGGTGACGATCCGATCGTGGTAGAACGTGTGACCTTGTTGCACATCAATGGTACCATGGGTAACGACTGCTAAGATAGTTGATCCCAATGCCAAAGTCAGCTACAAGGTTCCAGGTTAGACCGTATCGCGGATGCAAATGCATATCCAAGATCGGTGATCTGATTTTGATCGGGGGATGCATGGTCCCTGTAGAATAATGGAGTACCGTCAGGGATGCAAGTGATGGTTTGTGCATTTCGTTTGCTATTTCCCGCACGGTGGGATGGCATCCAGATGAAACAATTCCCCTGGCTTGTCACCGCAAAGATGCGACCTACATGGCACACGACTTCTTCAAACATGTAGGGGTACAAATATGCCGCGACCAACATGTGCCAGCCTTTGCTGTTATGGCCATTTGTATTAATGGCAATCCTTATGACGAACGCCCCGATGAGATAGTAATCATCGTAGCTGCGGTGCTTTGTCGGCGGGTCCGCAAATGCTATCTTCTTCAATCTTATGGTCGCATTATGATAGACGCATTCAAGCCTAGCCAGTCCGGAAGGCCGATCCTAATGGTGGAGAAGGGGTCTATGGGAACAGCCGCACTGCTGTAGATGTTGTGCAAAATGATGGTGGTATCCGACCGGAGGTATGCAGGACAATCTCTGTTGGCACCAACCCAAACCTATATATGCGACGGTGGGCAGCGGAGAAATTAGGGGATGGAATAGCTAAGTACTATATTTAGAACATACACTACATGATGAAACTCCATGACTGACCTGTTCATCGGACAAAACCCGACTACCTCTTAAGATCGACAACTCTAGGCGGAGTCAACGTGCAACCACGACCATGTTGCGGTGGACTCTTCGATGGATCGTCCCATTGAATAACCTTCTCCTAAAGGACGCATGGAAGACCAACAAGCATGGCCTTCTCCCAAGCCTCTTTACGCACCGTCTTAAAAAAGTTGGTGCGGGAAGCACAGAGTCTTGCGGCGTTGAGGAAGTCGGGGCGGTGTGCGATTTGTCTTAGAGGATCTTCGTCCAAGGTCTCTCAACCCTGACGACAAGGAGAACCGCCTGGCGAATCCATGGCAGCAACGACGAACTACCTTGGTCTCTTTGGGGGAGGGGAACTGGCGAAGCGCAGATGGTCATCGCCCACACTACAAAAAAAATACACTTCTGTGATGATACGTGTTTGTCACAGTAGGTCGCGTTTTTGGTCATGCATGTACATCCATGACAAATTTATGACAGAATCAAGATAGTCATACCTGTGTTGTCATAGAAGTGTTCCATGACATTACCAAAATTATCATCACGGAAGTGTCGACTTCCATGACGATAAATCGAGCGTCACAGAAGTGCTTTCGTCAAGGGTGACCGACACGTGGCATCCACCGTAACGGAATGCCGTTAAGCTATCGGGTTGGGTTTTGGATCCGTAACCCGTTAACATCCCCGACCAATGGGGATTTTCCACGTGTAAAATCGTCATTGGCTGGAGGAAACACGTGTCGGCTCATTGTTAGGACAGATGTCATCCACTCATTGGACAGAAGGCGCCTATGATACGTCGACACGTGGCCCGGCCCAACAGAGGCCCATTCCTGTGAAAAGGCCGGCCCGTTTGACTTGGTCAAAAGGTGACGGGCCAGCCCATGGAAAGCCTATTAACGGCATGTTCGCATATAGCCCATTTACAGCCCGCTAACCCAAGGCCCGTTACGCCCTACCTGAATTAGGCCCAGTAGCGTCATCTGGGCCATCCAATATGATTCCAGCCCATTTTCACTTCTGGCCCATGTATGGCCCATGACGTCTTTCGGCCCATATGAGGCCCTATGTAACTCTTGGCCTATTAACGGCCCGTGGTGAAACTAGCCCGCAATGAACAGTGTATCTCTTTAGACCCATTAACGGCCCGTGGTGAAACTGGCCGTAATGAACAGTGTATCACTTTATACCCATTAATGGCCCGTTATTCAGTTTGGCCGTTTCCAGCCCATGTTATCTTTCGGCCTTCTCAGAGCCCATTTATTCTTGGGCTCATTTCGAGCATTCGTTTACTTACAGCCCGTTACTGTAATTTTCTGCTTGTGGGCCAAATTCAGCCCGTGGTTATAGTCGGCCCGTTTGTGGCCCGTTAATACATTGGGCCGTTTTCATAGCGTCATCAAATACAGCCTATTAACAATGGCCCGTTATGGTCGGCCCATGAACGGATGATTCCAACTCTATCCCGTTTACGGCCATAATGCGGCCTGTTATTGGCCCATGTTTGGCCAATCGATCATACGACCCGTATAAGGCCCATTGATGATAGGGCCCGTAGAAGGCCCATTGTTTTTATGGCCCGTAGAAGGCCCAATGTTTCTACGGCCCGTAGAAGGCCTACTGTTTCTACGGCCCGTAGAAGGCCCACTGTTTCTACGGCCCGTAGGAGGCCCAGTGTCACTACAGTAAATATTAGCCCATGGTTATTGTGGCCTAGTTTTTAAAAATAGGTTATTGCAGCCACTAGCAAACCGCGGAAAAAGAACTGCACTGACTACAAGCAAACAAATAAACAAGACAACAAGGAAATAAATAAGCAAGCAACTTATGCTAGGCTATCACGGCTATTACACATATTACATCCACTGGGCATCAAAGTTTGCCACCAGTGCAAATATAGGGAACACAACAGCATATAAACGCCGCAGCAAAACAAGTCCAGAACTGAAACCACTTCAGAAGAGTTCAAGAAACAATATCCTGGGTACCCATAATGCTGGCAAGATGCTTAGCAAGCTTATTAACTTTCTCTTGTTTGGCGCTTAAATCCTCCAGCGCTTGCTGTTGCACAAGAAAGTACGCATCTGAATTCTGCATGGACTTCCTCAGTCCTTCGGCTTCTTGCCGCAACACAGATGACTGATGCCTTTCAGCTTGTAGCTGAGACTGAAGAAGCCGAAGTGATTCAGGCAGCAAGTTCGAAGAGCTTGTGCCAGTGGTACTGGCTAGTAACTCGAACACTACATCAACGCAGGACTGTGGGGTTTTCTCACTGTCTACAAGATCGTTTTTATCACCTTTCTTGGAGACCAACAGGGTTGTCTCACTATCTTGAACCTTATCTGCATTACTTTCTCTACCATTGCATAGTGGGGTGCTCTTCTCCAATATTCAGTTTGCATACTACAAGAGAAACAAGAAGACACATCACAGGTTTAGCTTGTAGTATACCAAACTCATTTTGGTAAACCGGTTCAGTAGTAAGGTGGACAGGATAACAGCATGAAACAAACATATATCTATGTACTATGGTCACTGTATTGTCCATATCATTCTAGTTTATGTTCCCTAATCAAGATAGAGACACAGTTCAACTCATATATTTTTAAGACACAGCAGCATAGACAGAATATAAGTGTGAGAAACTACACAGCATTGGCATCACTTGTAATGTGCATCACATGAGAACATAACTGTTTATACAACTTAAACTGAAATCAACATAGAGCGAGAAGTTAGAACAGCAATCCAGTTAAAGAAATAGGTTTAAAACATACCTATTGCGCCATTGGAGTTTCAATTGGATCCTTCAAATTCGAAAGTAGTTGGTATGAGTAAATACAGTGATGCAATAGCAAAGGAGTATGGACCATAGCTACGGAATCTGACCTGAGAACAGTTGCTCTTCTGCTTTAAACGTGGAGTTTGGGTTAGCTGTGGTGGTCTTTGTGCTTTGGGCACTGCAGTAGCTTTACAAACTACTCGTGTGAGGGTACTCTGTGGTGGACATGGTGCTTTGTCAACTATAAGTGGGTTACTATCCGCTGGGGTTGCGGTTAGATGGGTTGTAGCTGGTTCTCTGCCCAACGGTGTAAGTGTGCAATCTGGAAGAGTCTCGATTATGTGTGGTGGAGCTAGTTTGTGGGCCAGTAAAACCATGGTTCTATCTGCATCGATGGGTAGCACTGTCTTTTGTGAAGAACGGGTTTTTGCTCCCTTAGATACTCCCATCACCCCCTCCAATTCAAATGGCTGATAAACAAGAAAAGAAATTGAACATACACACATTGTATGATAGACAGATGTGGTAATTCACATATATGTTGTCTAACCAAACAGGACAGCATGACACAATTTCACATATATGATGCCAAACTAAACAGGATAGCATGACACAGTTTCAGATATATGATGGATAACTTAACAGGATACAATGGCATAATTCAACATATGATGAGTACCTAAACAGGATGACATGACAAAACTATATGATGTCTTTCTAAAATAGGTTGGGATGAAATAATTCACATACATGTTGTCTAAGTATACAGGATGGCATGATATAGTTGACATAATTGATTCATATACTAAGCAGCTGGCACTCGCATGTATGATCTCTAAACTATGCAGATAGAATTCAATATTGTGCATATGATGTCTAAACTAAGCAATGCAAGACACCATATGCATCATATGAGAAATATAAACATTGCAACTTAGAGCATACACCTCAGGTGGGATATAAGACTGGTCATCTGTCTCTGAATCCTCCTCTGAGGAGCTCCCTGTAACCATCGAGATATATGCTTCAACAGGTACCATTTCCTGCTCTGAAGACCTTGTTTTCACTCCATATTTTTCCATAACCGGCTCAAATGGCTGATACACATGAAGAGTAGTTCAATATACACAGATTGTCGACAAATGGAATACGTAATGAAAAAAAAAGATGGCATGAGATAATTCACATATATGATGCCTGGCTCCATGGCGGTGCATAATTCACATATATGATAACTGGATGAAAAACATGGCATTGCATAATTCACATATCTGATATAGAAAGCAAACAGGAGGCATTCACACAAATCATGTCTAATCTAAGCAGATGGCATGGCAATGCAAGACACCATATGCATGATATGAGCAATATAACCCAGCCAAGTTAGAGCATGCACCTCGGGGGGTGGGGGGGAATACGACTGGTCATCTCTCTCTGAATCCTCCTCTGAGGAGCTATCTGTAACCAGCAAGAAATCTGCATCGACGGGTAGCACTGACTGCTCAGAAGACCTTGTTTTCACTCCATATTTTCCCATGACCGACTCAAATGGCTGATGCACAGGAAGAGTAGATGAATGTATAAACATTGCTGACAAATGGAACACATTATGGAAAAAAAATATGGCACGATACAATTCACATATACGATGACTGGCTAAACATGATGGCATTGCATGATTCACGTATATGATGCCTGGCTAAAGAAGATGGCATTGCATAATTCCCATATACTCCCTCCATTCCTAAATATTTGTCTTTTTAGAGATTTCAAATGGACTACCACATACGGATGTATATAGACATATTTTAGAGTGTAAATTCACTCATTTTGTTCCATATGTAGTCACTTGTTGAAATCTCTAAAAAGACAAATATTTAGGAATGGTGGGAGTATGATATAGAAACCAAACAGGTGGCATTCACACAAAGCAAATCTAAACTAAGCTGATGACATATAAGATGTATAATGTAAGCAATGCAAGGCGCCATATGCATGATATGACCAACATCAACATGCCAGGTTAGAGAAAACACCTCAGGTGGTAAACAGGCATGGTCGGCTCCTTTTGAATCTCCATTTGAACAGTTATCTTCCTCCGGAATACAATCTGGAAATGCAGGAGAGGGGGGGGCACTTCGCCCACCATGGAGCAGCGTCTGCATGACATTATATTTGCACGCAACGGTCTTCTCTTTTTCTCTACATGTTCAGTACGATTGTGTACAATATCTGACATGCATAATAAAAAAAATAGTTAGATTTTGTAAGGCCTAAGGGGTGCATGCAAAAATTAAGACTGATGGTAGCAAACGAGTGGATGGATCCAAAACTAATGATAGCAGGTAGATAATAGCTTTAGTTTAAAAACATAGACAATGGATCATCTATTGTTTGTTGCCCACCCAACATGAACCACATAGAATACCCCAGATGAACCAGATAGTAGACAGATACTATTCGTTGCTGGCTCGATATGAGACCCATGGGCAATTCAAAACTCAAGATTGAACGATAAAGTAGCAGGTAATAATAACCGATGTATAACATAAGCAAACACGAAAGACTGCAACCTCTCTTCCGGAACTGTCTAGTCCTCAGGTTCATCTGCTCAGTCGATGATGGTAATGCAGTTGCCGTGGCTGCCAGCAACGGGGAAGATGATCTGAGGCGGTGAAAGAAAGTCTGCAGGGGGGATCTCTGTTGCAGTGAATGCTTCTGTCGATGGTGCACCTCAGGTGGGGTGGATGACGGCATGGCAGGAGCAGGACATAACACACAGAGTTTTCTTTGACGCCAATCTGAAAATGAAGTAAATCTGTAAGGGCTCCTTAGAATTGCAGGATTCTATAAACGCAGGGACAGGAAAAACACAGGAATATGATAGGAATGCACGTGCAAAACAGAGCATTTGGAAACATAGGATTTCAGTCAACCTGGGTGTTTGGCTCACATGAATTGGAAGAACAGAGGAATGGAGAAACAAAGTGATGAGACGAGTGTACAACCTCTTTGGCATAGCCTTGTGGACCTCAGCATCATTGGGTTGGACGTGGAGGATGGTGATGATGCTGGTGTGACTGTCGGAGGCGGGGAAGAAGATCTGAGGCCTCTGGAAACGGCGCTGAGGGTACTGCTCCGCTGTGATGGACGGTTCCATTGTTGGAGCAGCTCCGCTAAGGTGTACGGCGACGAGGCTGAAGCATGACAAGACAGACAACTTTAATCTGAAGTGGGACCCTAATATCATCTGCAATAGATGATGTAAAATACATCACCAAAAAGTGCTATATGTAAAACGCATCAGCCGCGCCACGGCTGCTCCGACAGATGCTGTAAGTACTGTTTACTCTAAACTTAACTGAAGAAAATGAACTTCACAGTCGAAACTGAATTTTACTGTCGAAACTGATTGAACTAGTAACAGAGCATTGCAATATATGTTTAGGGCGTTGATACGTCTCCGTCGTATCTACTTTTCCAAACACTTTTGCCCTTGTTTTGGACTCTAACTTGTATGATTTGAATGGAACTAACCCGGACTGACGTTGTTTTCAGCATAATTGCCATGATGTTGTTTTATGTGCAGAAAACAAAACTTCTCGGAATGACCTGAAACTCCACGGAATATCTTAGAATAAATAATAAAAAATCCTTGCCAAAGATGAAGACCAGGGGGCCCACACCCTGTCCACGAGGGTGGGGGGCGCGCCCCTCCCCCCTGGGCGCGCCCCCCTACCTCGTGGGCCCCATGGATACCCTCCGACGCCAACTCCAACTCCATATATTGGCTTTCGGGGAGAAAAAAATCAGAGAGAAAGTTTCATCGCGTTTTACGATACGGAGCCGTCGCCAAGCCCTAATCTCTCTCGGGAGGGCTGATCTAGAGTCCGTTCAGGGCTCCGGAGAGGGGGATTCATCACCGTCGTCATCATCAACCATCCTCCATCACCAATTTCATGATGCTCACTGCCGTGCGTGAGTAATTCCATCGTAGGCTTGCTGGAGGGTGATGGGTTGGATGAGATTTATCATGTAATCGAGTTAGTTTTGTTAGGGTTTGATCCCTAGTATCCATTATGTTCTGAGATTGATGTTGCTATGACTTTTCTATGCTTAATGCTTGTCACTAGGGCCCGAGTGCCATGATTTCAGATCTGAACCTATTATGTTTTCATGAATATATGTGTGTTCTTGATCCTATCTTGCAAGTCTATAGTCACCTATTATGTGTTATGATCCGACACCCCCGAAGTGACAATAATCGGGATACTTCTCGGTGATGACCATAGTTTGAGGAGTTCATGTATTCACTATGTGCTAAGGCTTTGTTCCGGTTCTCTATTACAAGGAGGCCTTAATATCCCTTAGTTTCCAATAGGACCCCGCTGCCACGGGAGGGTAGGACAAAAGATGTCATGCAAGTTCTTTTCCATAAGCACGTATGACTATATTCGGAATACATGCCTACATTACATTGATGAACTGGAGCTAGTTCTGTGTCACCCTATGTTATGACTGTTACATGATGAACCACATCCGGCATACTTATCCATCATTGATCCGGTGCCTATGAGTTTTCCATATACTGGTTTAGCTTATTTACTTTTCCGTTGCTACTGTTACAATCATTACAAAAATACCAAAAACATTACTTTTGCTGTCTTTACTTTTGTTACCATTACCGCCACTATCATATTACTTTGCTACTAAACACTTTGCCGCAGATACCAAGTTTCCAGGTGTGGTTGAATTGACAACTCAGCTACTAATACTTGAGAATATTCTTTGGCTCCCCTTGTGTCGAATCAATAATTTGGGTTGAATACTCTAACCTCGAAAACTGTTGCGATCCCCTATACTTGTGGGTTATCAGGCGTTCGAGCACTAGTAGCAGAGAAGCAGTGATCTAAATCAGCAGACGCTCGAGTAGGGAACGCACTAGCAGAGAGCAAGTCGTGCAGTAGCACCGCGAGCGAGTGCTAAAGCAGCAACTCCTGTAGCTGCCAGAGGTCGTGCAGCAGCAGCAGCAGCGCAAGAGAGAGCAAGAGCAGAGCAGCAGCACGAACGAAAGCAGGAGCAGTGCAGTAGCGCGACCGACAGCAAGAACAAGCCGCAGCGCAAGCGAGAGCTGGAGCAGCTGCAGCTAGTGCCGTTGTGGAAGTCGCCGCCGAGGAAGCAGCGACATGGGGGAGAGACGCCATGGATGATGTAGCCGGCGACGGCACCGTCGATGGAGATGCCATGTCTGCTCGGTATCGAGCACCGGCAGCCCTGTGAGATCAAATAAAAGATAAAATGCAGCGGGGAGTACAGAACCTCCTTGGTGGCGCCGAGTTGGCCTCGGCTTCATCGGAGGAATTGGTGAGGGTGCTGCAGTTCCGGTGGGGCAGGTCAAGACGGCGCTGTGGGGATTGAGGTGGCGCGATAGACGAGGCGAACGTCGGTGCAGCTCCTTGGAGGTGGAGGACGGGGCGGCTGATCCGACGGGACGACGAGATCGACAACGGATCCACATCCGGTGCGGTGGATGAGGGACGGCGAGCTGTTGTGGTGGACGACGTAGTCGGGGAAGAGTCTCCGGCTGGGCGGCGGTCGGGAGGCCGACGGAGGAGCGTGGGGTTTCGCGGGTTTGGGCGGCCTCGGTGTACGAATGGGGGGGAGGGGGCGAAGGGGGAGGGGCAGCCAAGCTTAGGGACGCGCTTGTCCGAAATGTAGGGTAAGTTACCAGCGTACCCCCACTGATTTTGACACCGCGACATGGAGCTTCATTTCCGGCTCAGGGGTAGAAGGGGGATTTCGCGTGTCTGGGCTGCGGGAGCGATTTCGGATGAGGAGGGAGTTCTCGCGCGCGTCCAAATTTCGGGATAACAAGGCGCGGCGTGGGTTGAAGAAGCGGGAGTTTCAAAGCAGGTGAGACAAAAGATACTCGATCTTGAAAATTTCGGGATAACAAGGTGAGGATTCCTTGTTCGGCAGAACAAACTTAACGTGTAAAAAAAATCATACAAGACACAAGAGAGTCATGTCCCCCTTTACTATATTGCTATAGATGCCATTGAAAAAACTACAAGAAAAATGTAAAAAAAATCGGGAGAACATGATTACCCTGCACAGTACCAAATCGATTCGCACTTCCCTAAACAACAACAAAAAACAAATCAATTCCCACCAAAGAAAGAGTAATGTCCCTTTTTATATGATTACAGATGCCATGATCTCAAATTTCAATTTTTGAATCCACGTTATGTTGAATTCGAATATATCATTAGGTGACCTTGCGGTTTATAATTGATGTAGTCATACATTTTGATCTTCCATCATATATGAACATTTTACTCCACCATGTGAACATATATATTGTCGTCTACCATATGGACTAAATTTGAATCAATTTTCCTTATTTGAATACGATTGTTGTCAAGTTATACAATAATTTAAATATTATCTTGATAACAAAAAGACATGCATATAGCAGTAATCATATTTCACTATGAACTACATGTACAATACGCTCTCCAATTCAAATATCTGTATCCATTTTATGTTGAATTCAAATCATAGTACATTATTGGTCTAGGTAGCAAGATGTTCGGGATAATCTAAACCCTATTTTCATACGTATAATTTTTGGCTGAATTGGGACAAGTTTTGGTATAAGCCTCTTGCAAAACCGGAGATTCTCTCAACAAGCCTCGTGGTTCCGAGAGGGAATGTGTCACCTTTGCGTGCGAAACGATATACGTTGCCCCCCTGATTTTATTTACAGAGGCAACATAGAACTATATGAGTGCCCTGTTAAAATTTGGAATTATTTCGGGTTCATTTGGCCTTTTTATACATTAATTGAGTTTCTGGACTTTTAATGTGCATAATCTAAATATGAATTGCATGCACATGCTCCAGTGCACCAAAGTGGGTTGAAAAATCACATGTGTGTCCTTGGTTGAATTTCTAGGTCCCATGGAAGAAATGAGAATGAAATTCAAACATCTGGGCGTCATGACTCTGCCGAGAACATCGAGAAACTTAGATTTTAAATTCATGTAATGAAACTTGGCATGGTGTCATGTCATGGCACTAACATGTTGTGGTAAAAAATTGGGCCGATTTGGAAGCTCGTGGTTCTAAGAGGGAACGTGCCACCCCCC
>NC_041389.1:380619346-380669554 GCF_002162155.2 Triticum dicoccoides | reverse complement strand
GCAACATAGAACTACATTAGTTCCATGTTAAATTTTGGAATTATTCCGGGTTTGGTTTGTCGTTTTTTATACATTAATTGAGTTTCTGGTCATTTAATGTGCATAAGTCAAATTTGAACTACAAGCAGATGCTCTCGTGCACCAAAGTTGATTGAGAAATCACATTTGTGTCCTCGGGTGAATTTCTAGGTCCCATGCAAGAAATGAGAATAAAATTAAAACATCTGGGCATCATGGCTCGGCCGAGAACATTGAGAAACTTGGTTTTAAAATTCTTGTAAATCCAAAACACGTCTGAAAATCATGAAACTTGGCATGGATGTCATGTCATGGTACTACCATGTTGTGGTAAAAAAATGGCCGAATAGGAACAGATTTTGGTTTAAGCTTCTTGCAAACCGAAGCTTCTCTCAAGAAGGCTCGTGGTTCTGAGAGGGAATGTGTCACCTTTGAGTGCGAAACAATATACGTTGTCCCCCTTGAGTTTATTTACAAAGGCAACATAGAACTACATGAGTGCCCTATTAAATTTTGGAATTATTCCGGCTTCGTTTGGCCTTATTTACACATTAATTGAGTTTTTGGTCACTTAATGTGCATAATTCAAATTTGAACTACACGCACGTGCTCCCGTGCACCAAAGTTGGTTGAAAATCACATTTGTGTCCTTGGGTGAATTTCTACTCCCATGCAAAAAATGAGAATAAGATTCAACATCTGGGCATCGTGGCTCGGTCAAGAACATTGAGAAACTTGGTTTTAAAATCATGAAACTTGGCATGGTGTCATGTCATGGTAGTACCATGCCGTGGTAAAAAAAATGGCCGAATAGGAACAAATTTTGGTATAAGCTTCTTGCAAATCGGAGCTTCTCTCAAGAAGGCTCGTGGTTCTGGGAGGGAACGTGTCACCTTTGTGTGCATAATTCAAATTTGAAATACAAGCACATGTTCCAGTGCACCAAAGTTGGTTGAAAAATCACATGTGTGTCCTCGGGTAAATTTCTAGGTTCCATGCAAGAAATGGGAATGAAATTCAAAATTCTGGGCGTCGTGGTTGGGTTGGAAACATTGAGAAACTTAGTTTTTTAATTCCTGTAAATCCAAAACACGCATGAAAATAATGAAACTTGGCTTGGTGCCATGACATGGCACCAACATGTTGTGGTAAATTTGCAGTCCGATTTGCGAAGGCGCACACATTAACAATCAACAAAGTCATTTTGAAAAGTGATGTCACGTTACAATCGGAGACACAAGTATTATTGAAACCATGGGCATTCTACTTACTAGTACCATTTACGTGCCGCTATGTGTCCCCATTTTTTATTAGCTAGGAGGCGCCATGCAGGGTAGCTATTTGAGTACGAGAGGCGTGCGACCAGACCCCTGCGCGTGCTTATCGGGAGGAGAGCCCTTTAACCTCCATCTGCCGTCCACCTCTCTCCCAAGGTCTCCATTAATAGCGCCCGAGCCTCTGTTTAATGGCGTGGCTATGTCCCACTCGACTGAGATTTAAGGGAGAAAAAAGAAAACCTGACAGCATGGATCTTGATGTAAGATCCGATGGACCTATATAGCATCTACTGCGACTTATAGCAAGACTGATGAATATATAAGGACGATTTTTTTTATCAAGGAAGGGCTTGCCCCTTCTGATTTTCATTACTGAAAACCACCACAATTCACAAGAAGTTCAGCACAACTCCAGCCTAACACGAAGGACTAAAAGCTACTCCCTCCGTCCCATAATATAAGACACTTTTTGACACTAGTATAGTGTCAAAAAACGTCTTACATTATGAGACGGAGGGAGTACCAGATTGAAATCGCAACATCCCAAGAGGCCAACAAAGGCCAAACATCCATGCTAGAACCCAACATTTCACAATCGACGACACAATCCACATCCTAAACCGATTATTACATCAAAATAAACCAGGAAACTGAAGGAAGCCCAGCAGCAACTAGAAGAACAGCAACGCCAGGGTCGCCACAGCAAGAGTTTTCTTCATTCCAGCCTTGCAACATTGATCTTCCACAGAAAGATAAGGATGATTAATTGTCTTACATAATTAGAAAGATAATTAAAAAAGCCACATGCGACTACACCCGAAATACACAAGGGCAAAAGAAGAAGGAAGACAAGGATCTGGCTCGCTGATCTCTACTTTCTTAATGCGTTGCTGCAGGCCGCGGGAACTAGTCTCCGCGGCGAGCGGCGATGAGCTCTTTTGTGTCCTCAAGACGCTGCTTGAGAACATCCACGGATTCCTCCACCAGCCTTTGGCGCTCGTTGCGGAGCATGTCATTCTCGTCCATAAGTTTCTTGACGATGATGTCGATCCTCTTCAACAAGGCACTAGTCACCTCCTGCTGGTCTGCACTGCGGACGATCTTCTCCCTCAGCAGGTCGCGCTCGGCCCGGAGCCTCTCATTTCCCTCCCTTAGTTGCCGGATGACACCGGTAGCCTGTTCAAACGAGGCTTTCACGTCGTCCTGCAACCTCGCCAAGCCAGAGATCTGATCCATCTGGCTATGGACGATCGCATGCATGCGCCTGTAATAGTCGTCGCCTGCCCGCGAGAAATTTTCCCAGGCTGCCGCGGCACAGCGGGACATCTCTGTTGCATTCGTGGCGCGGCGGGACATCTCTGCTGCTTCCGCGGCGTGGCCGGACAAGTCTGCTGCATCAACGGCGCGGCGGGACCTCCGTGCTGCTTCAGCAGCACGGCGGGACCTCTGTGTTGCTACTTCCGCGTGGCGGGACATGTCGGCTGCTCTCGCAGCTAGGCGGGACATCTCTCGTGCTTCCGCTTCCATGCTCGCCTCTCCCTGCTGGCAATCTCTCGACCCAGAACTCACGCTGGCCATGGCAGACGCAAGGGAAGGATGCTGAATGACTTGTTTGTTTTTGTGGATGAGGAGTTGAGGAGGAATGTGCAGTCATCTTGGCATACTAGTATTTATAACCGAGTACTAATACGCTCCTAAGTGGGAAACCGTTTAGGTTGTGATCGGTGTGAACGGGTTTGGAATTCAATATAGCGTGGTACTAATACGCTCCTAAGTGGGAAACTGTTTAGGTTGTGATCGGTGTGAACAGGTCTGCAATATAGCGTGGAGTAATTTGGAATGTGACGAGACGCAAGCTCAAAATTTATAAATACCCATGTGGCGAGCTCTAGGCTAGTCCTTTTTCAGACGCATTAAACCTATCTCTCGGGACTTCTCGCACGCACCATCGTGCCACCCACAAAAACTTGTACTCTGAGTTTAGTAGTACGTTATACAGGAAGAGAAGAGGTGCACGCACGCACTCGTCCTCTCACACACGCATCTGTTTTTTCTCGAAAAGGAGGATGATGACCCTCGGCCTCTGCATCTGGGAGTCACACACGCATCTGTAGCTAGGAATTGTAGTGTTCTCAACCATCCGATTGGCTCTATCATGGATGTACCTAAATACTAAAACATGTCTAGATACATCTATATTTTGACAAATGGAAGGCATGTATTGTGGAACGGAGGGAGTTCTTGTCATCAAAATGGATAAAAAGGGACGTATCTAGAACTAAAATACGTCTACATACATCTCCTTTTATCCATTTTGATGACAAGTAGTACTTCTTACCCAAAGGAACTTTATATCCAACAGACACAAAATATCCATTCGACTGTTGGAAATTACTGATTTGATGTCAAAGTAATTGTTGCATCGCCACCAAAACCCACCATTTCTTAAGCTAAAGTAGACCAAGGTAATCCCTATATTAGCATATTACTAAGATAAACATAAGGCACTGTCGAAACATTTAGGACGTGAGCTTGTCAATCTGAATGTGGAGGGACACAAGCTTAGCCCCGGCCAGCAGCTTGGGCGGAACTGTCAAGAAGGTCAGCTCCTGCATGTCGATGTCGCCGGGATCCTTGCTGCTTGTCACCTCCATTTCCTCGACGGCGTCGGTCGTGCCTTTGGGCTCCCCCGGCAGGCCGTTCGCCCACAACTTGGCCCAGTAGTGCGGCAGTGGGGACACCCCCGCTCTGATGCAGACGACCGACACGGCGATAGGCGTGCCGATGTTGAGCATGCCGCCGACCAAGAAAAACGCGCGGCGGTCCTCCTCCGCGAACAGCAAGAGTCGTGGCTCCGTTAGTGGCACTTGCAGCTGGAGCACCTTGCCGTACTGGATCCTGTGCACGGGCATGGGATGCTTGTTGCTGATGTGGTGGTAGAGCACCGGCGGCGGGCCTTCGTAGCCGTAGATGGGCACGGGGCATTTGCAGGGCGCGAGCGGACACACGCTCTCGTGATTGGCGAGCTTGTGGTAAGTGACGTAGAGCCCACAGCCTTCATGCGGGCACTCCACCCTCAGCGATGAAACGACGGCGTCCACCGTCGTGTTCCGCACGTCGAAGCCACTGCCATGCTCGCACTTCTAGCACTGCCGCTAGTTCCCGGGGCGCTCGACGCGGCAGTCCGCGCAGGCCAAGGTGCCCTCCCTTGCACTGCAGAAATCAATCGAACAGCACATCAATCAAGAAACCTGCACCTTGCTCAATCAGCCAAATGGACGAGGTGTGTTCGAACCTCATACACTGGAGGCGTCAAGGGGCGGAGGCACAAGGGGCAGTGGAGCACGGTGAGGTCCATCGAGACCTTAGTGAGCTCCCTCGTCGGTTCCTGTTCCGTTTACATGATCTTGCCCTCCTCGTGCACAACCATCTCTCGCTTGGGCCGGGGCATTACAAAGCTTTACCATCACATATTTTATACTCTGCGCATAACTGTCCTCCTGCATACCAAGGAAGGCAGTAGTTTGAGTTTTCTGGACAAATTTGCCCCTGCGCATGAGTAAGCTGCATAAATATCGACAGTAAATGTGCATGCAATGGTTGGCTGGTCCTCCTTCCTTTTCGCTTGAGTTGGCTTCCCCAGGCGGTCAAGCCGCATCCGGCGCTGCACGCGTTTGCCTTTAGCCATTTTCTGCTTTGGAAACTGGCGCGATTAATGGGGGCAGAACTAATCGAGCGGGGGCACAGATGGAAACCAACGCGGATGCGTAGACTAATCTGAGAAAAACAAGAAAAAGTTATACGCAAAGTAAAAGGAATCGTAGGGAGTACTACTTCAAGGTGCATTAAATCAACACATGCAAGTATCAAAAGGAGAGTCATGACATGCATGCATGCGTTGTAATTAATGCATCGGTAACCCTAAATTGTTGAAATATATCGAGTGCAGTGCTTTGATGTGTCGCGTCAACTCGTACATCAACGAGAAGTTTGATTATCCTCTCCCTCGCGGACTTAACTGCACCTGCCTTTGGCTGTATGACAGGTTGGCCACACACCTGTCGGGCCCACCTGTCATACACGCAAAGACAGGAGCGTCCCTCCCTCGCCCATGAGCGTGGTGGCTGGCAAGACTAGGAGAAGCTTTCGCTACACGCTCTCCCTCCCGCACGCGATGGACATGCAGCAGTTCAATCGGTGTCAGATGGCCAGAAGCGTATTGTAGTACTCCTCTAGTGCAGTAGTACACCATCATTGTTCGACTTCCCGAAGAGGCGAAGAGCCAAGCGCAGCCCGGACGCTCGCGTGGCAGTTTCATGTGTAGAGTAGTCTAGATAACATGTACCGTGCCTGTAAGCTTAAAATCGTTGGGGTCGGCTCCATGCTATGTGGCCGTCTCAAAGTTTTTTTTAAAATTAAAATAGTCTTCTGGCCCTACCTGTCACCCTGGTGATTGTAGTTTGCACACTCATCTGGTCAAGACAGGAATATATATTTTTTAATTTGTTTTTTTAAGGGGGGACTCCCCGGCCTCTGCATCAGAATGATGCATACGGCCACATATATTTTAATTTGTGGTGGGTAAATGTTAGAGGTTGCAGCAAATATATTGTACACTGCAGGTCTTTCAGCCAAGTTTAGAGGCAAGCATGTGGGGCCAGTGCTATGATGTGTCGCGTCAACTCGTAGAACGAGGAGAAGCTTGATTTTACTACACGCCTTCTCCCTCGCCCATGCGCGCTTTTGCTCGCAAATGAGGACAGGCTTTTGCTTAGTAGTACTTCTACAACAAGCCATCCATCCCGCTCGCGGTGGACGGACATGCAGCAGTGGATTCAACACTGTAGAAGCAGTAGTAGTAACATCATTGTTCGTCTTCTCGAAGAGGTGAAGAGCCAAGCACAAACCGAATGTTGCAGTTGCGAACATTGGAGCACGCATATAGCCAGGCTCTTGCATGAGACAAAATTGCTATTGAGCCCACTATTGTATTAGTATGTACAACTACTTGCTAGTATAGCCCTGTAAACAAGAAAGGAGTATTTTCCCTTCTAGAGATTTCAACAAGTGACTAGACTACACCGCGACGGAGTACATATGGAGCAAAATGAGTGAATCTGCACCGTAAATAAATACGTACTAGTTCTATTGTTTTCCTCTCCGAGGTGCACAATATTGAGTATACTGACTAGTCTCTTTTTGACACACATTTACGTTGTTGTTTTTTTGACACAGTACAGACGCAAGCGCTCATATACACGCGCATACACTCACCCCTATGAACGCACACACGCACGACACTAAGTATCATCTTGAAATTTATGAAGTCACCATAGGCACCTCGTCGTCGACGGGTCCATAGGTGCTAGAATGCCAAGGAGGAAGAGGGTGGCGGTTCCCGAGGTGTTGAACGGTCAATGATGCATCCTCAATTACATGCAGAGGGAATTAATTGGAGAAGCAGACTAGAGCCAGCACAATGTGAATGCAACAGAGTTTGGACTCTCATATAATAAAGGCGCCCCACCACTCCAATCCATCTACTCCCAAGTCTTTGCGCAACACTGCTCACTCCAATCCAAGACCAAGTGACCAGAAGCCACAAGCACCTATGGAGGCGATGGACGCGAGCGGCAGTTGGTTGTGCCAAATCATCCAAGGCGCCGGCCTGCGGCCCCGAACCGCGCAGCATTTCTAGATGGTGCTGGCGACCGCAGGCATCGTAGCCCTCGCCTACGCCGGCTTCTCCTCTCGCATGGACGACATGATGGTCAACTCCATCCGCAAGTTCACCACCGTCAAGAAGCGCGCGGACGACCTTGCCATACTGCTCCAGCCCGCGCGCCCAGGCTCCTCATTGCCTGCCACCTCATCGGCCTAGATGGTGATGAACTCTTTCAAGCCCTGGTGGCCCTGTAGGTGCCGGAGGTCGCTACAAAGAATGTGTACCTCGAGGCCGCGCTCGCCACGCACCGCCTCGCCATGCAAGAAACTGTCGACCTGCACATCCACATCTACGAGGAAATCATCTACATAGGCCACTACAAGGCAAGCGGGGACAGAAAGACGTTGGCCTTCTTCCAGCGGCTGGAATCTTTGGACGCCATTGTTCAGAAGCACGTCGACCTGGCCACGAAAGCCGCTGCTACTTAGGCGCCGTTCGGTGGGCCGGCGCCCTAAGTCGAGGAAGTGGACATCGTCGATGGATGCATCTCTTCTTTTTGCCTACTGTAACCAGCACTGCATCGCCTCATGGCCTTAATGTTTTATTAGTATAGTACTCCCTCTGTTCCCAAATATAAGTCTTTCTAAAGATTCCAGCAAGTAAATAAATGCAGGTCGACGAATTCTGGCTATATGTGCATATTTATATCTAGCTATTGTACTTGTTGTCTATAAACTTGACTATATGTGACATGGCAACATCATATAGCCAGCAGCTGGCTATATTATTAACCATGCTCTTAGAGAGTAGAAGATAGAAACGAGGGAGGAGGGCTAGCTCTAGCACGGACGCTGTTGTCAGATGGGACTCGTGTTTATAGAATAGGAGTACTGAGCACTCGTGCCTCTTTTTTTTGAGGGAAAAATTAGTCGTATGTCTAGTACCACTAGTTGGGTGCGTGCGACCTATAGCTGTCATCACTTTAGGTCTACTTTTCAAACCGCGGCTATGCTTCACAGTACATATTTTTCACGCATTTATCCTCCTATATGTACTCCTAGGCTATTTCCACGTGCTCCCATTCGCCGACATGTGGGACATAGAGCATCTGGGTCGTAGTACATGCACGACTCGGAGCATATGCCGGGGTACTTTACATTTCAGACCTCACGAATTACATGCAAACCCCCCGTAGAAGAATAAATAAATCAATGAATTACTACATGAAACCAGATTATTTTCATGGAAACCGGAGCACGTTCATTAAATTTTGGACATAACACGTTTATAAAA
Organism: Triticum dicoccoides; assembly: GCF_002162155.2. Classification (NCBI taxonomy): domain Eukaryota; kingdom Viridiplantae; phylum Streptophyta; class Magnoliopsida; order Poales; family Poaceae; genus Triticum; species Triticum dicoccoides. The sequence continues at coordinate 380,661,301 of NC_041389.1, read as the reverse complement.
ATGACCGGACCTAAACCAGTCTAAGGGCCTCTTTGATTTTTCCCGAAAAAAGGGCCTCTTTGATTCACAGGATACTGAAAACACAGGAATGGGGAAAGTATGTTGGCGATGAACCGAGACGAGGAGAACTCTAACTCAGTTAGAGGTTAGAGTTAGATTCTAACCCTGAACTAACTCTAAACCAAAGAGGTGTATGGATGGCAGGGTTAGATTGATAATAAATGCTCTATCTCAATCATTTGACTACTTTGGACCCTATTTTTAGTCAGACTAAAATAAGTCCCTTGGATCCAAGCACCCTCTTGGTGTGGCCGGCTCTTCTGTGGCCTCCTCCCGCTCACAATTGACATAAACGAACCATCTATACAATCAAGCATGCAAAACATGATAATTTTTACTTTGTCCATACAAATGAGATATCCCACTTAAGCATACAAGTCGTCAATCAAGCTTCACAAAATAAAAAAACACTTCATGAAACAAAGAATGAGCTAACTCATCATGGAAGTTGTTCATGATAGGGAGGGAGCCCGGAGCCCCTCACGCACCAAGGGAGGAGCTCTCCATCGTCGCTCTGGAGGAAGGCTCTGTACAGCCCAAGCCCCGGGAACCCCTCCGACGCTGGCCCTTGCGAGTTGAGGTTGACACCGGCATGGGTAGCAGGGCCGCTTGCCACCGACTGGGAACTTAATCTTTGGGCCTCTATAAATAATGCAAGCCTGTAACTAAAATACCTAGAAAGGTGAACTGAATCTTTGGGCCTCTAGAAATAATGCAAGCCTGCAACTGAAATACCTAGAAAGGTGAACTGAATCTTTGGTCCTCTAGAAATAATGCAAGCCTGAAACTTAAATACCTAGAAAGGTGAACTGAATCTTTGGGCCTCTAGAAATAATGCAAGCCTGAAACTGAAATACCTAGAAAGGTGAACTGAATCTTTGGGCCTCTAGAAATAATGCAAGCCTGAAAATGAAATACCTAGAAAGGTGAACTGAATCTTTGGGCCTCTAGAAATAATGCAAGCCTGAAACTCAAATACCTAGAAAGGTGAACTGAATCTTTGGGCCTCTAGAAACAATGCAAGCCTGAAATTGAAATACCAAGAAAGGTGAACTGAATCTTTGGGCCTCTACAAATAATGCAAGCCTGAAATTGAAATACCTAGAAGGGTGACCTGAATCTTTGGGCCTCTAGAAAGATTTATTACCTCCTCAAGCAGCATCAAACAATTCTATGCGTGCACCACAAATCTATAGCAAGTTTGATCAGGATCTACTTTTCCAAATCAGAATTAGCGCTAGAGCAAGCAAGATCAATGATATGGCCGTGAGACAGAGAAGGAACGAACAAACTCACCCCTCTCGCGACCTCCCTGGTAGATGCGCCGCCGCCGCGCACGACAGAGGGAGAAAAATGACTGGTGAAGGGGGAGCGAGGCGACCTTCGAAGGTCGGAGGGAGAGGGCGGACGGAGTAGGGTGGTGGAGGCCGGAAGGAGAGGGCGGTCGGAGGAGAGAGAGGGCGAGCGGCGCTTGGGCGGGCGGCCCTATGGGGAATAGAGAGGAGTCGTGCGAGAGGGGGGAGCGATCTAGTGCGGGCAGGTGAGATTTTTTTAGGGGAGCGATCTGGTGCGGGCAGGTGAGATTTTTTTTAGTTCTCTTTTAGTGGGCCTAGGATAACTAACCCAATTAGAACCTCTCCACCGGGCTAGTTTTTTAGCTGGGTTAGAGCAAACTAGCTCAAACTAACCCCTCTTGTTTCGATAATTTGAGGCTATTTCAACCCAAACTAGCTCTAACACAGGGATCCAAACAAAGAGGAGTGTTACTGTACATGCTACAGTGTGGACTGTAGCACATTGTTTTTTATGGCCATATCACCACATTATTGTTTTCTACTGCTGGTTCACTGGGCTACCGTGGTTCGCACGGCTGGTTCACTGGGCTGCCGTGGTTCGCACTCCTCTGACCTGAGTAGTACTCCCTCCGTTCCTAAATATAAGTCTTCGTAGATATTTCACTGTGGACCACATACTGATGTATATAGATGCATTTTATGTGTAGGTTCACTCATTTTTCTCCGTATGTGGTCCATAGTGAAATCTCTCCAAAGACTTATATTTAGGAACAGAGGGAGTAGTATAGTACTAGTATATACCGCATCATTCTTTGCTCCTTCTTACTACTCCGACATGTGGGAGAGCCAGCATCCAGGTTGACGTGTCATGCACCGGATTAGAGCGCAGAACGGAAGGGGGCATCACCCCGGTCGGAGCACCAGTTATTCATGACTACAGTGAGTGGTCATATCACAAGTCTTTCCACCAGTAACGCGCCATCAAATCGCACAGCCCCACTCGCTCACCCTCCTCGCCTCTCTGTCAAACCGCCTACCCGAAAACTACCGCACGTACTGCCCGGGAAAAGCCCCGCCCTCAACTTTTAACTACGCGGAAATAGTTCGAGCTTGTTCGTTCTATATAAATACAGTACTTACTATATGTTTATTCACCCGTGGGGTTGTTAAATGAATGGAGGGGCGGGGAGCACAAGTGAACAATACTACCTATGTCCGGGTTTATTGGTCCCCATTGTATTTCGTGCCAAATTTTGACCATAGATTAAACTAAGAAAATGTTCACGCATGTCACCAAACATTATATTTTTCAAAACTATGTTCAAATACGAATCCAATGAGATAATTTTTCTTGACATGCATTAACATTTTGTTAGTTAAATCTTTAGTCAAAATTTGGCACAAACTATAAAAGGGACCTATAAACCAGGACGGAGGTAGTACTGTAGTAGTAGTAAGTAGGAGTCGTAGAGTAGTCACCTTAAATAGAGAGTTTATTTTCTTTAATGCCACGTACACAAATTGAAACGCTTGTTGTGGAGAGAAAAAAGATAATCACTCCACTATATATGGACGCAGGGGCCTGAGCGCTCGCTTTACTAGGGTTGCTCTCTTCATTCTATCATCCTCTCTAGATATAAACAAGACAGCGGTAGCGACATTTTCTCTCTGCTCACCGCTGGGCACAGATCCGGCCGGATCCCTTCGTCCGGTGTGTGTAGAGGAATAAAAGGTGCATCGTTCACGTAGTCATCACCGACGAGGGAGGAAACCCACAGCTGCCGGAGGGGCCCGATCCTCTGCCTGTGCCGTTCTCTCTGACATAGCGTCGGCTCGGGAGGTCCTCCGACCCTTCTTCCTCCCTACCGTATTGTCCGCAGATCCGACCTGCCACCGCCGACATCCCGGCGACCCTCAGGTATAAGTTCTTCGAAAGTGGCCTTGCTCTACTGCCCCAGCTCCCCAAGTATCTGCATGTGCATCTTTTTCTACTCCCATCAGCTCTTCCAAAGCCACCTAAATTTTTAGTATTATTAGATGTAAAGCTACTTCATGCATTCGAATCTAGGGCTTTGTTCAAACAACGAAGAAAGGGGGGAAAGTTGTAGCATGAATCTAGGACTTGATTCAAAGAGGAAATAATATGGTGAAAGTAGTATAGACCGGATACCCAACCGTTCTCTTGGTTGAAAAGGGAAATAATGGGAAAACGCAGTACAAACTGGATAAGGAACAAATCTATTATTGGTTGAAAAAAGGATAGAAAGTGGCGGCTGGTGGACAAGTCAACAGAGTATGTCCAGGATTAGATTTGCTGCCATCACATAGTAAAAGGTCTCTAGGATTAGATTTGCTGCCCTCACATAGTAAAAGGTCTCAGGATTAGATTTGCTGCCCTCACATAGTAAAAGGTCTCAGGATTAGATTTGCTGCCCTCACATAGTAAAAGGTCTTAGGATTAGATTTGCTGCCCTCACATAGTAAAAGGCCTCCAAGATTACATTTGCTGCCCTCACATAGTAAAAGGTCTCTAGGATTAGGTTTGCTTACCTCACATAGCGTGAACAAGCTCGGCATCACCACTTTATGCCTCCTTGTAGGTACATTGTGCTGATGCATCCACTGTCGCATGTCCTTATACCAACCTTTTGCTGTTTTTTTTGCAGGTAAACCAACCTTTTGCTGTAAGGGCGCATGTAAAATAAAGCGATCACACTGTTACCTTAGGGACATGTCTAACCAGTGTTATTGTTAATCTAATGCCTCCAGTGATAAGATGCAATTAAACTGTGTTACAAATGGCACTCCTGTTGTTTTCCTGAGTATGATAAGTAAGTTGCTCCTTTACGCTGCTGAGTGTCCTGGTGTCCCCAAGGTCCCATGCCCTTAAACCAACTCTTTAGCTGCTGTTGATTTACTGTGTCTGGTAAACAAGCAATGCCACCATTAAAGTAATCCCATATCTGAGGAATCTCATTGTTGATCGTAATGCTTCTGGTAACATGAAGCATTGCTGGCGTTTTAAAATTTCTATTGTCCTTGCGTGATTGCCATGAACATAATTAAGATGCTTCTTTTCATTTTGTATATGTTTCGTATATTCTTATTGACCAGCAACTGTTTACTTTCTATCATTTTGTGCAGATAGGGATATCCATTTCACCTTGTTGCTATTATGACCTTTTGGTGAACTGCACAAAACACTTTTTTTGGAATGAGTGTCTTGTGCAGTTCAACTAAAATGTCACGTGGGCAACATCTCTCAATTTTGGTGGAACTGGACAAAATGGTTAAACTAAAGTGAAATCATGCTCTCCTGTCTCCTTGTTTGTGCTATGCAAACATGTTGTGCAAACAAGAATACTCTACTATAGATGTTGTGACAGTCAAGAGCAACATCTCTCAATTTTGGTGGAACTGCACAAAAGGTTCAACTAAAGTGAAATCATGCTCTCCTGTCTCCTTGTTTGTGCTATGCAAACATGTTGTGCAAACAGGAATACTCTACTACAGATGTTGTGACGGTTAAGAGCATTCGCCAAGTTCTTCGATTGTATGACATGGCTAGCCAAGATGGATTTAATCCCGATATTCACTTTATCAAAAGGCTCTAATGGGTTGGTTCTGAATCTTGCAAGCTGGGAATCAGTGAGATGTGTAGGCATCTTTGTTGTACTTATTATTTGAATCTTATTTGTTGGTTCTGAATATTGCAAGCTGGGAATCAATGAGACGTGTAGGCATCTTTGTTGTACTTATTATTTTGATCTTATTTGTTGGTTGTGAATCTTGCAAGCTGGGAATCAATGAATGTGTAGGCATCTTTATTGTACTTTTTATTTGGATTTTATTTGTTGGTTCTGAATCTTGCAAGCTGGGAAACACGGCATGATGATGCAGAGGACAGCAACCATAACAAACAATTCAAACTTGGTAGTATTATCTTTGTGAAAGTGCGACAAATGTGCTGATCGTGTGTGTCCTGAGAATAATAATTCTAATTGTTGTGCATGTTGATCCCATGGCACTGATAGAACGAGCCAATGCATTGCTTGTTTTAAGTATAAATTTCTATTAAAGCTAATTAAATTGAAGTAAAGTGACCACTAACTCCTATTATTACAGTACCAATACACACCCGCTCATGAACCGACGTGTGGCTGGAGTAGGTTTCTTAATGGAGGCGTTTGAATGCGCCGAGGGTGCATCTTCTACCGGGCGTGCAGCGGACGAGGGAGGGGTAGTAACTGTTGTCGCCTGTACACACTCAGCTTACTGTTGAATCCAATTCCCCAAGAGCTGAAAAACGAACTGTTGCCGCCGCCTACACACTCGTTCACTCGAAGAGACTCCAATGGCAATCCGAGGGGTGAGCCTGCTGGATATGGACTTTAGCAAGGAGTTAGGTCGCCGTTCAGTCCTATGGCTGCACCAAGTTGAATGTGATGTACACCAACGATACGGACTCGGTGAAGCTCTGCCTCGCCTCAGTCCTATGGCTGCACCAGGTTCTGGAGCATTCGCCCGTTTCATCGGCAGCACCGACTGCACCTTCGCTATGGTGGAGAGATAGAAGAACGTGACGATTTAGCCATCTGGTGCAACAAGCTTGTCGACATCCAGAAGCAATACAAGATCATCAGCAACGGGCAGGAGAAGGACTCCGTGGTTGACCTTACTAAGACCATCATCGACCCCTGATACGCCAACATGAAAGAAGACGACCTGAACACGTGGGAGGTACCTCTGAATCTAGCCTACATAACCTACGCGGCCAAGGACACATACGCATGCTACGACATGTACAGGCAGATCTTGGACATGAGGGTGTGTCTGCTTCCCGTAACCGGCGAGTACACAGACAGCCGCAGCGTCATGATCAAGCATGCTAGGAAGGTCTAGATGTTGCACTTTATCTATTTATAAGCACCTTTATCATCTGAGTGTTTCATGCATTAGCCTATGTGTCGTTGTCAGTGTCAAAACCGGCGGATCTCGGGTAGGGGGTCCCGAACTGTGCGTCTAGGCGGATGGTAACAGGAGACAAGGGACACGATGTTTTACCCAGGTTCAGGCCCTCTCGATGGAGGTAAAACCCTACTCATGTTTGATTAATATTGATGATATGGGTAGTACAAGAGTTGATCTACCACGAGATCAGAGAGGCTAAACCCTAGAAGCTAGCCTATGGTATGATTGTTGTTCGTCCTACGGACTAAAACTCTCCGGTTTATATAGACACCGGAGAGGGATAGGGTTACACAGAGTCGGTTACAATGGGAGGAGATCTACATATCGTATCGCCAAGCTTGCCTTCCACGCCAAGGAAAGTCCTATCCAGACATGGGACGAAGTCTTCAATCTTGTATCTTCATAGTCCGGGAGTCTGGCCAAAGGTCATAGTCCGGCCATCCGGACACCCCCTAATCCAGGAGTCCCTCAGTAGCCCCTGAACCAGGCTTCAATGATGACGAGTCCGGCATGCAAATTGTCTTCGGCATTGCAAGGTGGGTTCCTCCTCCGAATACTTCATAGAGGATGTTGAACACAAGGATAGTGTCCGGCTCTGAAAAATAGTTTCCACATACCACCGTAGAGAGAATAATATTCGCACAAATCTAATCTGCTGATGTATTCCGTAGCGTGACATCATGCCACAGCCAAGCCTTTATTCGATTCGTTTTACTGTCCCACATCAGCGTGTTTAGCGAGGCGGTTTCCTTGGCACGTCTTGGCAAAGCAGAGATCGTGCCCCCTTATTCTGGGATTCTCATCAATACGGGTGTGGGTAACCCAACCGCGCCATTAATCGCGGCGCTTGGGAGATAAGCGAGTTTCACCAGGCTAGTGGGGGCACATAGTTTCGGCCGCCCATATAAGGGGATAAGAATCTACCCTTTCCATCTACGCCTTCCTCCTCCTTCGCTTATCCATTCCTGCGCACTCGAGCTCCAGCGCCCAAGTCCGCACTTCCCACCTCAACCTTCTCCAATCATGTCCGGAGTGGGAGGCAAGTGGATGGCCTCCTCTGTTATGGAGGGGCAAATCAAGAAGCTGAGGAAAGCCGGATACTTGTCTAACGACATCGCGCACCGGCTCCCAAATGAGGGGCAGCTCATCCCCACCCCCAGGCCCCATGAGAGGGTCGTGTTTCTCCCCCATTTCCTCCGCGGACTGGGCTTTCCTCTTCACCCATTCGTCCGGGGGCTCATGTTCTACTACAGCCTGTACTTCCACGATCTGGCCCCAAACTTCATCCTCAACATCTTGGTGTTTATCGTCATGTGTGAGGTCTTCCTCTGCATCCAGCCCCACTTCGGCTTATGGCTGAAGACCTTCAATGTCAAGCCGAAGGTTGTGGGCGGCCGACAAGCAGAGTGCGGAGGCGCCATGGTGGGCAAGATGGCCAATGTCACATGGCTCGGGGGCTCCTTTGTGGAAACCATCAAAGGGTGGAAATCGGGGTGGTTCTACATCACCAAGCGGCGTGACCATGAATGGGCAGCGGACCCTGAGTTCCGATTTGGCATCCCCACGCAGCTCACCTCATGGAAAGAGACGGGCCTGTCATGGGGTAATCCAAAAGAGGCGACCGGACTCCAAACCTGCGTCCAGAACCTGATGGACAAGAAGGTTAAACTCGTCAACGTAGTCCAGGTCATGCTCTTCCACCAGATCCTCCCGTGTCAACGGCGGGCTTTTAATCTGTGGGAATTCGACCTGGCTCAGCACCAGACTCTGTCCAGGCTCTTCGACACAATGCACGAAGATGCTTGGAAGGTGCTCTTCAAGAGCTCCGAGGTCCACCCTCCCACTACCGAGGATCGCGGATTCTGCGCGAAGCGCCAAGCCAACATGGTAAGCTTAGTTTACCCATTACAGGGAATTTGTTTTTCATAGTTTGACTCTATGCGGGATCTAAACTCCCATTCCTTTAACAGGACTGGCAGAAGAAGGCCGAACAGATCGACTGTCCGGCTCCTTTGCCCGAAGACCCAGCGGACGCCCGCTTGGCAAAGCTGCTGGTTCCGGCACCTCACGTGGTGCCAGAGAAGAAGGCCAAGAAGAAGGCCACGGGAGCTCGAAGGAGCTCCCGGCGACTGGTGGTGTCGGACTCAACGCCCGACGACTCCAAAGCACACTCCTCCTCTGAAGACGAGGAGGAGGAAGAAGAAGCCTCTCCCCCTCCAGCGGGGGGAGGCACGAAAAGGAAGGCCGCCCCGACTGGGGAGGCAGGAGGGTCAAGGAAGGGGAAGACCCTTCTCCCGGACTACGCCTCCGATGCCGAAGACGGCGGAGAGGAGTGGCCAACCAGGGCCAAGCCCCTGGCAACATCGTAAGTATCCAGATACCAGAATAACTCATGGCGTTCCTTTAGTGCATAGCACCTTCTGACGCCGAATATAATTATGCAGTCCGCCTAAGGCTCAGCTCGACGATTCATCGAGTGGCTCCCTGGACTCGTCGGATATGAATAGTCTTTCACTTCCGATGGCTTCCTCCCCCCACCCTACGGACGAAGCCGAGGTGGAGACCCAAAAGGGGCTGAGCCAGGAGGAGGTGGTCCTGGAGGCGCAGCAAGGCGACCTCCCGGACTCCAGGCCCAAAGGGGATAAAACCCTGGAGGGATCTAAGTCCGGCCCTGGACCGGACACCGCACCGGAACCTTCAGTGGTTCCGGAGTCCGGCAGGCGGCCCCTTCGCAAGGAGGGCAAGCCTACGACGCCGACGGCCTCCGTCCAACCGGAGGCGCCGGACAATTTGCTGGAGGTGCTTAACGACGCCTCCATCGACGAGGAGCACCGCACTGTTATGAGTGTGGTGATCGAGAAGGTTCAGTCCGCCAAGAGCGGGCTGACAAAAGCCTGTGCCAGCCTTCTAACAGGCTTTGAGGTATGTATTTAAAACATGTAAAAATGTTACCGCATAGACAGTAGCCCCTGATGCTCAGTTTGGTGTTCGGAAAGAAAAGCCGGACTGAGGATCTAAAAAGATATACGCAGGAGTCTAACAGAAATGTGTCAATATGGGAATGAATGTTGCGCTGCTGACCTCTGCCGCACTGACTGCGGAGGTCGATGCATTGAAGCAGAGCCTCGAGCGGTCCGAGAATGAGCTCGGCCTTGCCAAGAATCAGCTCGAAGACAAGGAAGGTAGGTAGTGCCTTATGTAAATATATATAAAAATACCTGGTTGCAAATAATGACAGGACCACGTGAATGTTACAGGGGCCACAACCGAGGTGGCGACCGTGAAGGAAGCGCTGTCCAAGGCCGAAGACAGTGCGGCCATGGAGCGCATCGGGCGAGAGAAACAAGAGGCACGGGTGGCGGAGGTGCGACAAGAGCTCGATGCTCTCGTGAAGAAACACGAGAGTTTAGAGCTTGACTCAAAGACTCGAGAGTCCGGGCTTGCCTCGGCACTTGAAAGCACCAAGTCTGCCAAGGTCGAAGCCCAAAAAGCCCTCCAGGAGATTGAGGCGATGAAAAAGATAGCGGTGGGTAAGGCATTCTTTATGCAAAGCAAGCATGTGAAAGTGAATTGTGTGTTACTTACCCGAATCCGGAGCTCTCCAGGAGCATTCGCAGATCTGCCCCGCAGTGTGTCCGACGCCGCCGCATTCTACCAAGCTGAAGAGGGGAGCTCAACGGAGAAGGTGTTCTGGTCCCAGTATGCTGAGACCGGACACCCGGTGCCCTTGAGCGACCAGCTGAAGCAGCCTGTCGAGCTCCATAAGGTGGCCGAACAGTCCATGAAGGGCCTTATAGGCCGGTTGTGGCCTGGGGAGGTCCTGCCTGAGAGCTACTTTGGGCTGGTGAGGCGGCTGGTGGATGCCTGTCCGCAGCTTGAAGTCATCAGGCGCTCCGTATGCATCGAAGGCGCCCGTAGGGCTTTTGCCCGTGCTAAAGTGCACTGGGGCAAGCTGGATGCTGAGAAGCTGGTGACAGAAGGGCCACCGGAGGGGAAGGAGCATCGCAGGCCAGAGATGTATTATGAGGGCGTCCTGAAGGGTGCCCGTCTTGTGGCGAATGATTGTACCAGGGATATAATTTTTGAGTAAACTCGCTCGTGTTTATCCTGTGCGCTGAAAACTTGTTCATATGTGCTAAGCAATGCTTTTTTGAGTTTAAAATATTACCTTTTGTGCGGCCGTTTATTAAATCTGAGAGATGCAAGTCATCGGCTTCTGCCCCCATGCCGCGAGTGCTGGGGTGTTCGGGATAAACCTGAGCGCTCTTGTTCCCATTCTTGGGTCCTTCGAGGGAGGCGCTCAGCACAATGAACAAGGCAATCGGACTTATAATGCTTTATCACTCTCACTTAGCCATAGAATTCTATAATTTTAAACTTCGGCGAAGCCCCTAGTATTCGGAAGACCGAGTTCGGGGCGCTATCCACGCCTAGGCCGTACAAAGCCAGCTCCTCGTTCTAAGCGGCATAAGTCTTTAAGGACTCGAAAAACCTCGCGAACAGCGACCGGCTCTCGCCCTATCATGACGGTCAGTTTTAGCTTTCTCTACTGAGGTGTTAACCCAGCTCAACTGGGGCACAATCGCAGTAGTTCTCCCAGCGCTACCTTAGCCGATATAGCGGAACGTAAGGTACCAAAACATGGGAGCTGGGCAAACCCAACTATTGACCCAAGACATGATTCGGAGCTGATGCATATAATGCTATAAGTTTGGGGTGCCGCACTCATGAGAGTGTTCGGTCTTCTCACACCGTATTCTGGAGTAATTAAGCCCCTGGTGTATTGGCCGTACCAAAGTGTACGGTTGCATAGTGTCAAAACTAAACATATGTAAGAAATAAATGCAATAATAGACAAGAGATATATATTGTTTATTAAAGGGCTGCTATGAGAGCAGAACGATACAAATAGTGCGATAAGCAAGAGATGGGATTATTTGACATGTCCCCCTCCAGGGGCAAGCTGCGAGACTTTAAGTAAGACAGGTATTTAGCTCGTTATAGAGACCACCTGGACGTTCGACGTGGCTTGCTGTCTCCCTGGCTGTTGCATCGTGTGTTCGGCGAGTGTACTGCCGGACAGGTCTTCCAAATAGTGGAGTCCTGAAAGTAAAAAAAGGAAAATCACAAAAATCGGGAGCCCCTAGTACGGTTAAGCCGCATTCTTGGCATGCCGTGGTTGTGCCCCTCCCCTTATGCCCATGGTATTTCCAGAGCGTAATTATGTACGCATGGTACTAGTTTCGCAATCTCGCGAGGGCTGGGGCTGGGGCCGCACTTCTATGCTGGCTCGGAACGTGCCACACGGTCTTGTTGTAGGTTACCCCGGGCGCGCTTGACAGTGTCCGGACGCTTAGCAGACGGACTGGAGAATTGCCTTGAGAGGCTACTTTGTACTTCCGCCGCGAGGGACGCCGTGTGCTCCTCTGTTCGGAGAGAGCGTTCGGTGTTTCCATTGACCGTAATGACTCCGCGAGGGCCTGCATCTTGAGCTTGAGATATGCGAAGTGCGGCACCGCATTGAACTTTGCAAATGTGGTTCGTCTGAGTAGGGCATGATAGCCACTGCGAAACGGGACTATATCGAAGATTAACTCCTCACTTCGGAAATTATCCGGGGATCCGAAGACCACTTCGAGTGTAACTGAGCATGTACATCTGGCCTCTACACCTGGTATGATGCCTTTAAAGGTCGTCTTTGTGGGTTTAATCCTTGAGGGACCTATGCCCATTTTCCGCACTGTATCCTAATAAAGCAGGTTCAGGCTGCTGTCGCCGTCCATGAGGACTCTAGTGAGGTGAAATCCGCCAATGATTGGTTCTAGGACCAATGCGGCGGAATCCGCCGTGACGAATTCTAGTGGGGTGGTCCCTTTGATCAAAAGTGATCGGGCAGGAGGACCATGGGTTGAACTTTGGGGTGACTGGCTCCAACGCATATACGTCCCTGAGCGCACGCTTCCGTTCCCTTTTGGGGATGTGGGTTGCGTATATCATGTTCACCGTCCACACTTGTGGGGGAAAGCCCTTCTGTCCTCTGTTGTTTGGCGGCCAGGGCTCCTTCTCATCATCGCTATGCAGCCCCCTGTCTCTATTTTCAGCACTTAACTTGCCTGCCTGCTTGAACACCCAACAATCCTTGTTGGTGTGATTGGCTGGTTGTTCGGGGGTGACGTGTATCTGGCACGAGCGATCGAGTATCCGGTCTAAACTGGATGGGCCCGGAGTATTTCTTTTGAATGGCTTTTTCCGCTGACCGGGTTTAGAGCCTCTGAATCCGGCATTAACTGCCATATCCTCAGTGTTGTCGTCGTTAATGCGGTGCTTGTGCTTGTTGCGACGCGACCTGCCATTGTTGTCCTTGGTATCCGAATTACCAGGGCTCTTGGTCATGTTATTGCTACGAGCTAGCCAGCTGTCTTCTTCCGTGCAAAAGTGGGTCATGAGTGTCGTGAGGGCTACCATGGATTTCGGCTTTTCCTGTCCTAGGTGTCGGGCAAGCCATTCATCTCGGATGTTATGCTTGAAGGCTGCGAGGGCCTCTGCGTCCGGACAGTCGACTATTTGATTTTTCTTGGTTAGGAACCGTGTCCAGAATTGTCTGGCCGATTCCTTTGGCTGCTGAATTATGTGGCTTAGGTCATCGGCATCTGGTGGTCGCACATAGGTGCCCTGGAAATTGTCCAGGAATGCGGATTCCAGGTCCTCCTAGCAACCAATTGACTCTACTGGCAAGCTGTTAAGCCAATGCCGAGTCGGTCCTTTAAGCTTGAGTGGGAGGTATTTGATAGCGTGTAGATCATCACCACGGGCCATGTGGATGTGAAGGAGATAATCCTCGATCCATACCGCAGGATCTGTTGTGCCATCGTATGATTCGATGTTTATGGGTTTAAAACCCTCGGGGATTTGATTATCCATTACTTCATCTATGAAGCATAGTGGGTGTGCGGCGCCTCTGTACTGGGCTATATCACGACGTAGCTCGGATGAGCTTTGTCTGTTGTGTTTGGCCTGGCCGTATTTGCCATATCCGGCGTGGCGGTTATCGTCACATGTCGTGGGGTGCCCACGCGATCCGTAGATCAATCTTGTTTGCCTTGCCTTGTCCTCCAATATGTCTTGCAGGTCTGGCGCGTTTCCCCGTGCTTTGGTACTTTTTGAGCGGCACCGGGGTGCGTCTTGAGTTGATGGCCGAAAGGCCTCTCTGTCGCGGCCACGGGGTGGCCGATCGGCCGCATCGTACGCTGGTGATGTAGGTTTAGTTGTTTCCTCCTCTAGTTGGGGTAGCAGCCTGCGTTTTGGGTAGCTCTTGGAGGGGCGTTCGAGTTTGTACTCTTCGGCAGCTAGGACTTCTATCCATCTGTCGGCTAGCAAGTCTTGGTCAGCTCTAAGTTGCTGCTTTTTTCTCTTGAGGCTGCTTGCCGTGGCCATGAGCCTGCGTTTGAAATGCTTTTGTTCGACGGGGTCCTCAGGCACGACAAATTCGTCGTCGTCGAGGCTTGCTTCGTCTTCGGAGGGAGGCATGTAATTATCGTCCTCGACCTCTCTGTCTGCCGCTCTCTCATGAGGGCTGGCTTCTCCATCCTCCTGCGCTGAATCCTGCTGGAGGGGGTTGTCTTCGGCACTCTCCGGGGTGTTATTGTCTCCAGTGCCGGAATTGCTGTTTTTGCTTTGGCGGGATTTAGAGCGGCGCCGCTGGCGCCGGCGCTTAGGCTGTTTCTTGGAGGGGTCATCCTCCATTGTTCCATCGCCACCCCCTTCTTTCGGGGTATCCACCATGTATATGTCGTATGACGAGGTGGCTTTCCAGTGCCCTATAGGCGATGGTTCTTGGTCGTCTCCTTCATTAGCGTCCATACCGTCGATGTCTTCGGAGTCGAAGTTGGGCATGTCGGTTAAATCGTCGACAGTTGCTACGAAGTGGGTGGTGGGTGGGCTTCGAATTTCTTCATCGTCCGCATCCCAACCCTGCTGACCATAGTCCGGCCAGGGATCTCCTGATAAAGAGAGAGACTTTAGTGAATTCAGGATGTCGCCAAAGGGCGAGTGTTGAAAGATGTCCGCAGCGGTGAACTCCATGATCGGAGCCCAATTGGGTTCGATCGGGAGAGGTGCGGAAGATTCGGAGTCCGGCACCTTGGAGTCTCGAGCTCCGCGAAGGACAAGATTGGTGTTCGGCTCGATCGCCATAGAGATTGCAGCCCCCGAGGCGGCGTCCAGCCGCCCGTCCTCGATCGGCGCAGTCGGCTCCGAGCTAAGAGTCAGAGCGGACACCTGAGCGGCACTCTGGGCGCTGTCCGGTGGCAGAGCTAGATCATGCCCATCGTGATAGTGCGGCGCGCTCGGCTGTGGCTTGAATCCGTCGAAGATCAAGTCTCCACGGATGTCAGCAGTGTAGTTTAAACTTCCAAATCTGACCTGATGGCCAGGGGCGTAGCTTTTGATCTGCTCCAGATGGCCAAGTGAATTGGCCCGCCATGCAAAGCCGCCGAATACAAAGATCTGTCCAGGGAGAAAAGTCTCACCCTGGACCGCGTCGTGGTTGATGATTGAAGAAACCATCAGGCCTGAAGGTGACGACACAGAGGAACTCTCAATGAAAGCACCAATGTCGGTGTCAAAACCGGCGGATCTCGGGTAGGGGGTCCCGAACTATGCGTCTAGGCGGATGGTAACAGGAGACAAGGGACACGATGTTTTACCCAGGTTCGGGCCCTCTCGATGGAGGTAAAACCCTACTCCTACTTGATTAATATTGATGATATGGGTAGTACAAGAGTTGATCTACCACGAGATCAGAGAGGCTAAACCCTAGAAGCTAGCCTATGGTATGATTGTTGTTCATCCTACGGACTAAAACTCTCTGGTTTATATAGACACCGGAGAGGGCTAGGGTTACACAGAGTCGGTTACAATGGGAGGAGATCTACATATCATATCGCCAAGCTTGCCTTCCACGCCAAGGAAAGTCCTATCCGGACACGGGACAAAGTCTTCGATCTTGTATCTTCATAGTCCGGGAGTCCGGCCAAAGGTCATAGTCCGTCCATCCGGACACCCCCTAATCCAGGACTCCCTCAGTCGTAATTATCTGTTTTGTCCGAAATATTTCTTTTAAGAACCCATTAACCTGATTGCTTTTTTTAGTGGCTATTTGCTAATGTATGTAAACTAGTTCACTTGTCCGTAAAAAAAACTAGTTCACTCGGCTGCCGTGCTTTGAATCTCCTTCCTCCCAACATATTCCTCTCCTCAGGTGGACCCAGCAGGTCTCTGAATTTTCTCCCACTTTCTTTTTCGATGTAAACTGAGTTTTCTCCTAGTACTTTCCCCTAGAACCAACTCAACTGTCCCATATCTAGCCTAAAAAATAATAATACCCCACATACTATTAACTCATCAAATTAAAATGATATTTTATTTCGTAAGTTGAAAGTTCTTACAAAATAATAACAATAATTGTTTATATATAACTTGCCAAGTTAACTCCTAGTGATTGCGTACATAAGCTTGCAAAGATTTTACTGACGTGCAATCATGTGTTTATGTTTTTATAACATTTCTCTGTCTAGCCCAACATGATATTTTCACCCAGCCCAGCAAGTCCGCGGATTTCGAGAAAAATGCAAATGGGATTTAAACGGGCTGCATAGATGCTACATCATTGTTTCACCCAGCCCACCAAATGGACTAAAAGAAACAAATGGACTGGCTGACATGTGGGCCAGTAGGTCAAAGCCTAAGAAGGCATTGGATTTACATCCAACGACCGGCATTCTTCTTCAATCTTTCGTCTTCTTCCCCCAGCACTGCCGGAACCGCCTGCTCCAGCCTTCGGCGTCTAGCAGCGTTGTTTTGCGCTCCTCAGCGAAACGCTACCCCGCCAACGGCCAGGCCATCCCTCCACTCCGCACCTCCTGTTATTCTCTGCCAAGTGTAGGCCCACCCCGCACCCGAACCAGTCAAGTTTCCCACTCCTCTCCGTCTGCGACTCCACTGCCGCATCTTCCCCATCTCCGGGTCGGTCCAGTCTGGGGCCTTGCCGTCGTCCACCGCCTCAGTGCGCTCGGCGCGGCGTGGTCAACATACGAGAGTCATCGGAAGAGGACTGTACGTGGAGATCCTGACGGCTGGGACCCACGAGGTCCATGGTTGCACGCAAGGAAAGTTCCTTCTTATTACGCACTGTACGTGCACTGTACGTGGGAAGGGCTTCTGTATTTCGCGAAAAAAACGTCCCCCCCCCCCGCTGACAGGTCAGACCCACCAGGTATATCTTCGCACGCAAGGAAGTGCCTCCTTATTACGCACCAAAAAATGAATACCCCCTGCTAGCTGGGACCCACCATAGTGGGTGGCTGACTTGTGGGCCTACTAAGTTGACGAGGACGGAGGGCTTTGTCAACTTAGTCAATATGAACGATTCTAGCTCCAGTGACCGTACGATGTCCATCCAACGGCCATAGTGCTTCTTCAACCTCTGGTCTTCTTGCTCCAACCGCCCAAAGCAGCGCCAGTCGTGCCGCGTGCTCCTGCCTCTCGTGGCCGGCTGTGATGCCGGGAGGCCTCACCGCCCCCTACTACTCCCACCGCTGGCCCAGGGTATCCCTCTACTCACCCACACCCCCTGTTATTCTGCGGCGATAGCAGCCACACGCGGCAGCCAAACCAGTGAACCCTCGTACTCCTCTCCGCGTGGGCATCCACTGCCGCGTCTTCCCCGGCTCCTCGTCGTCCCCTTCCTAGGCCTCGCTGTCGTCCACCGCCTTGGTGCTCTCGGCGCGGCGTGGTCAATGTGGTCAACGACCGACTTCCATCGAAAGAGTACTGTACGTGGAGAGGCTCACAGCTGGGTCCAAGGCCACAGCCCAGTTTTTTTGTGATTTGCCAAGTAAGTCGCTTTGTCAGGCCTGTTGGGCTGCAAATCTTTCAAGACGAGGAGAGCTTCATTCAGCTGGTCGAGAAAATGGCCTATCAGTAATGAGAAATGGGTTGTACATTTTTAAAACACATCAAACCGATAATTAGTTTCAAATATCTTTTTTTTCATTTTGAGATTTTAAATTACATTATTTTTTATGCGTGGAGAATTTGTTGGATTTTATATTGATATACATTTATTTTTAAAATTAGTTTGAATGTGAGTCGAAATTTCGGGATAAAAATAGTTCGGACCGCACCGAAATATGCAAAATTTCGTATAATTTTTTAACCGAGGCCACAATATGGGTTGTAATGCTAACAAAAAGAATATGGGCTCCAAACAAAACCTTAAGAATTAGCAAATGGGCTATAAATTATTAGAAATAATGGCAGATGGGTTGTATGCTGTTATCCACAGATTTGAGGCTTTCCTAAAAAAAGGTTGACGCACAAGCAGCGAATGTTGGATGGCCATCCAATGGCGGTCGTGCTTCTTCAATCTCTGCTCTTCCTACTCCAGCCGCTCAAACAAGCGCCGGCGGGACTGCCTGCTCCCTCCTCCCCGCGGTCGGCTGTGCTGCCGCGCAGGCCTCACCGCCCCACCGTACTCCCATCGCTGGCCTAGCCATCCCTCTACTCACCCACACCTGTTGT
This sequence comes from Triticum dicoccoides, assembly GCF_002162155.2. NCBI lineage: Eukaryota > Viridiplantae > Streptophyta > Magnoliopsida > Poales > Poaceae > Triticum > Triticum dicoccoides. The sequence goes on along the minus strand of NC_041389.1, from coordinate 380,643,395 downwards.
TATTCTTCGGCGATGGCAGACGAACCAGTAAACCCTCATTCAGTAGTACTCCCCTCCGCGTGGGAAACAACTATGGAGTCTTCCCTACCTCCGTGTCGTTCCCTTCCTAGGCCTCGCCGTCGTCCACCGCCATGGTGCTCTCGGCGCGGCCTGGTCAACGTGGTCAACGAGCGACATGCATCTGAAGTGGACTGTACGTGGAGAGGCCGACGACTGGATCCACGGCCGTACGCAAGGAAATGCCTCCTTATTACGCGCAAAAAATGATTCCTCCACCTGACATCGGGGACCCACTGAAAGGGCCTCAGTATTTCGCGAAAAAATGTTACCGCCGCTGACAGCTCGGACCCACCAGCTATATCTTCGCACGCAAGGAAGTGCCTCCTTATTACGCACAAAAAAATGAATACTCCCCCTGTTAGCTGGGACCCAGTATAGTGGCAGGCTCACTTGTGGGCCTACTAAGTTGACGGGGACGGAGGGCTTTGTCAACTTAGTCAATATGCACGATTCTAGCTCCAGTGACCGTACGATGTCCATCCAACGGCCTTAGTGCTTCTTCAACCTCTGGTCTTCTTGCTCCAGCCGCCCAAACCAGTGCTGGTCGTGCCTCGTGCTCCTGCCTCCCATGGCCGGCTGCGATGCGGCGGAGGCCTCACCGCCCCCTACTACTCCCATCGCTGGCCAGGCCATCCCTCTACTCACCCACACCCCCTGTTATTCTGCGGTGACGGCAGCCTCACACCGCAGCGAACCAGTGAACCCTCGTACTCCTCTACGCGTGGGCATCCACTGTCGCGTCTTCCCCGGCTCCGCGTCGTCCCCTTCCTAGGCCTCGCCGTCGTCCACCGCCCTGGTGCTCTCGGCGCGGCATGGTCAACATGGTCAAGGAACGGCTTTCATCGGACGTGGACTGTACATGGAGAGGCTGACAGTTGGGTCCACGGCCGCAGCAAGGAAGTGCCTCCTTATTACACGCAAAATAATTATTCCTCCACCTGACAGCGGGGACCCACCGGACGGGCCACCATATTTCGCGAAAAAAATGTTTCCCCCCTGATTGCCGGGACCCACCAGCTACACCTTCGCACGCAAGGAAGTGCGTCCGGACAAAAAAAAACAATTCGCCCCCCTGACTGATGGGACCCGCCAGCTACATCTTCGCACGCAAGTAAGTGCCTGACAGTCGGGACCCACCTGGTCGAAGCGTATGTAGCATTGTCATTCTGGTTGCGAACGTGTACGTACATACTGGTCGATGTAGAGGCGCGCACGTGTCGTAGATGTAGAGGCGCGCACGTGTCATAGTAGAGGCGAGCATGTAGCATGTACACGTACGTACAGCAGCGAGGGTGCAAGAAATAAAATACGACCACATACGTACATACGGGCAGGGTCTCGAACGCCTACTCGCGCATACGTACATGGCTGGGTCAGAACGGAGAAACAGCATCGTCGTTGTGTTCACGGGGAGCCAACCGGCTGGGTCAGAACGGAATGCGTGGTCGTGTTCATCGGGAGGGCTTGGACGGAACATGCGATGGAAACGAGGCCTGGCGTACTGCACAACGGAGGAAACGGCCTTGTGTTCGACCGGCCACGTTCGAAATGGGGTCCTGTTGATCGGGAGGGGCCTGGCATACCGCAAAACGGAGGAAACGGACCTCCTACGGTCAAAACGGGGGTCCTATTGATCGGGAGGGGTGTGGAGTACCGCAAAACGGACGAAAGGACCTCCTACGGTCGAAATGGGGGTCCTGTTGATCGGGAGGGGTGTGTCGTACCGCAAAACGGATGAAACGAACTTGTGTTGGAGCGCTACGGTCGAAACGGGGGGAGGAGTGTGGCGTACCACAAACGGGACTCCACGGGATACTGTTCATCTCTACCGTCGACCTCCTCCAACCTCCACGGGCTCCTGTTCATCCAGCCTCCACCGCGCGCTAGCTACTCCACCGGCTACTGTTCAACCACCCCTCCACAGGCACCCCTCCATCGTCTACTGTTCATCCAGCCCTTCACACCAAGGGTCCTGTTCAACCACCCCTCCACGGCCACCCCTCCACCTTCTACTATTCATCCAGCCCTCCACACCACGGGCTCCTGTTCATCCAGAGGCAACGTCACCACTCACTGTTCATCCAAACCCCCCCGCAACATGCACTGTTCATCCCAGAGGCATCATCGATCGGCTTTAGTTAGCAGCAGTAGCGAAGGAATCGCTCCATCGGGTTCAGTTAACAGCCATCGATCGATTGCTCGGGTTCAGTAACGCGTAGCCTGCAGTGCAATCGCTCGGGTTCAGTTAGAGCCCAACGCCTCGCTCGGCTTCAGTTAGAGCCAATGCCTCGCACACACGCGTGTACGTACGAGAGAAATGTGCATTGATCTGCCCCCAACCTCCCACCGTAACCGGCAACTCCCCGAAATTTTCCTCCCCTCGCTTCTACCACGGTTTTTTCCGTCATGGACGGCCCAAAGAATGTCATGTAGCTGCATCTCCGGCCCGCCCAGGACGAAAAGCTCATTTTCTGTCATGATTTTTTGTCACAGAAGTAGGAGCACACCACATCTATGATGATACCGGGTTTTGTCACAATTATCGTCATAGAAGTGTCATATGTATGACAGAAATTTTTTTCGGTCGGCCCAAAATGTCACGGATGTGTCTTTTTTTTGTAGTGCCACCAAGGTTGAATCTAGGGGAGGGGTTAGGGACCACCGTCGTGCCATGTCTCGATGTTGCAGCTCCCTTGGACTAGCGGCTCTCTTATCTTTGCGGAAGAAGAATAGGCCAGTCGTGCAAGGTGAGAGAACATAGCTCATGTTGTTGCGCTCTTCTTCCGATAGACCAGAGCTCTACTCAGCATGCGAACGAGCCAGCGAGGGGAGATAGTGAGGGAGGAGGGCTCGATGGAGACTCGTGGAGGGGAGATGGGGCATGTGGTTTGCAAGGTGAGGAACATGGGAGGCGGTCGAAGGCGAGGGGGTGGCAGCGGGCGAACCCTAGTTCCTAGATGTGTCTCTCACTCGTGAAATGGGGTAGAACAAAAAAAACACTTTGTGTAAGGAACAAAACAAAATAAACCGTGGGAAAAAAAACAAAAAAGGTGGGAAAGAGATCATGTGAGAGAGGCTAACCTGGAGACGAGGAAACGAATGTACAAACTCCCCTTTAATAGTAGAGATTACTCACAATACATGGCCATGTTTGTTAGTAAAATAAAAATAAACTCATCCTCCAAGTTGTTTTACCTTTTTTTTGAGATGGAACACAGCGATTCCATAAATCACACAAGCACAGTCGGAGAGCTGGCCAGATACACCAATACATCGTCAGGGAAACCCTCGGTCCACAACTGCTTAGCGTCATTTCGCTTAGAGCCTACAGCAGCTAGTGCATGTGCTAGTTTATTACAGCCCCTGGGGGCATACATGAATTCGACAGAATTAAAATTCAACCGAGCAAAGGACCGGATATCTTTGAGAAGAACACCTTCAGGGGCCAAGTCGTACTCCGTACTCTGCATAGCTTTCACCAAAGATTGGCAGTCAGACTCCACTTGGATAGCCGTCATTCCCCAGGAGGAAGCTGCGTGAATTTCTTCCCAAGCAGCAGTAGCCTCGGCCTAGAAGGCACTGGCCACATGCTGGAGCTTTCCCGCGCCCGATCCCCTTATGTCACCACTGTTGTCCCTGGCCACAAATCCCCATCCACCACACCCAGTAGAGACATTGAACGCCCCGTCCACATTGATTTTCATCAAGTTGCCAAGCGGTTTCTGCCAGAAATGGTGTTCCTTGGGGAGTGACTGGGATTTGGGATTTATGCAAAACTGCAGTGATTCAACAGCCCAGAACCTGGCGGATGCAACAGTCCTCTCCACTGTGTCTGAAGTCTCCCCAGCGTTAATTTTATTGCGGTAGTCCCATCACCTCCACAACATACATGTAACCAGCACCCGTTGAGCTTCAGGTAGATCCAGCACAACCTGTATTACTTCCTTTGCATCAGTGCAAGCACACAAATTTTCACGAATCTCGTCCAGCTCGAGACATCGCCACAACTTTTTAACCTGTTTGCATCTCAGGAACAAGTGAGCCCCATCTTCATCTAACCTCCTACAGCAAACATAGAGTGTTTCACATTCAATCCCTCTCCTTTTCAGAGCTAGTTTCAAAGGTAGACTGTTGTGTGCTAATCTCCACAAAAACTGTTGGATTTTTGGTTGGCAGGGGATCTCCCAAATTTTCTTCCATGGTAAACAGAGTTGCTAGCTTGAGATGGACGACGAGGCTGAGCTAGCATCTCTCGCTTTGACGTACAGTTTATATGCAGATTTTACCGAGAATTGGCCTTTACTATCAGGGAACCATGCATAGAAATCTTCAAACTCTTCTCGGATCGGTGTCGCAAGGATGACCTTGGCATCTACATCAGCAAAGATATTCCTGACCAGCTGCCTATCCCAGTTCGCTGTTTCTGGATTAATTAGCTCACATACCCTAGTAAGAAGGCACCGTCTTCTTGGCGTGATGGGAGATCGCTTGCCCTCCCTATTCAGCCATGGATACTTCCAGATATCGACCTCTGTCCCATCACCAATTCTACATATTAGGCCCTCCTTTAAGAGATGCACACCCTTCAGGATACTCCTCCAACTGTATGAGATACCAGGGGCTGGTGCAGCCTCAAGAATCGACATAGCGGGGAAATAACGTGCTTTAAGAACTTGTGCACAAAGGGAAGTTGGGTTCTGGAGGAGCCGCCACGCCTGTCTTGCTAGCATAGCGATGTTGAAACCCATATAGATCTCGGAATCCTAGGCCTCCATCCTTCTTCGGCTTTGTCAGAGTCTCCCAACTCAACCAATGCATAGTGTTTTGCTTCTCCTGCTTTGCCCATCAAAATCTGCATATCATGCTCCCCATCTGCTCACATAAGGATTTAGTGAGGTCAAAACATGACATGGCAAATGTAGGAATTGCTTGAGCCCAAGCCTTAATTAGGACATCCTTTCCCATCTTGGACAGCAATCTCTCAATCCACCCCTGGATTCTTTTCCAGATTCGTTCCTTGAGGTACTGGAAGGTGTTTGCTCTATCTTGTCTCACATAAATAGGCAACCCCAAATACCTTTGGGATCTAGCCTCCGTATTGATATGTAGCTCGGCCAGGACACTATGCTTCCTCTCCCTCCTTGTGTTTTTGCTGAACATGACAAATGACTTATCGTAATTAACAATTTGTCCCGAGCACACCTCATACAGATGTAGTATACTTTGCAGATACCTGACACTTTCGCTTGTAGCTTTAATAAGTACCAACGAGTCGTCTGCAAACAATAGGTGGTTGAAACTCGGGGCTGCATTGCAAATACATATACCAGTCAGGGTTCCATTCACTTCTGCTCTGTTCAGTAAGGAGGAGAACCCTTCCGCGCAAATGAGAAAGAGGTACGATGAGAGGGGGTCACCTTGACGGAGGCCGCATTGGGGCAGCACCACATCTGTACACTCCCCATTCACTTTGAATCTGTATGACACCATGGACACACAAAGCATGATCCATTTGACCCAACTCTCCTCGAAGCCAAGTTTATACATCATCTTTTCCCGAAAATCCCATTCGACCCTATCATAGGCTTTACTCATGTTCAACTTCACTGCAGCAAACCCTTCCTTTCCTCTTCTCTTTCTCTGCATATAGTGTGTACATTCATAAGCCAACAAAATATTATCTGTGATCAACCGGCCCAGAACAAAGGCACTTTGGTTAGGTGAGATAATGTCTGGAAGGATTTGTTTCAACCGATTTACAAGTACCTTAGAGACCAACTTATAAACAACATTGCAGAGGCTGACTGGTCTCAAGTCTTTCATATATTCTGGACTTTGCACCTTTGGAATCAGCACAACACAAGTCTCATTCCACCCCTCAGGCATGGGTCCCCTATTCAGCACCTCAAGCACTTCTGCAACCAGCTTTTCTCCTACAATGTCCCAGTATTTTTTGTAGAACACAGATGGCATACCATCGGGTCCAGGGGCCTTCAGATCACCAATACTTTGGAGGGCTTCAAACACTTCCTTCTCAGAGAAGGGCTCATTCAAAACCTCATTCATTTGCGGGGTAACACGTGAATCAACCTGACTCATCGTCTCCTCCATTCTTGAAGCAGTGTGGGACGTAAACAGATTAAGGAAATAGTTAGTCACGACTTCCATCATGGCCTCCTTCTCCTCCACTACAGTCCCATCTTCTCTCCTCAATTTCCTAATGTGGTTTTTCTTCTTTCTATCCGAGGTTGTTGCATGGAAGAACTTTGTATTTCGGTCGCCTCCCTTCATGCAATGGACATGTGCCCGCTGCCTCCAATATAACTCCCTCTGATCCTCGAGTCTTCCCAATTTAAATCTTAGCAGTTCCTCCCTCCGGACCTGATCTGCACTAATGTTGCTCCTTCGACACTTCTCCAACTCCTTTTTTGCTTTGCTAATTCTTTTCTCCAAGTCTCCCAAAATATTTCTACTCCAGTCCACGAACTCACCCATGACTCCTTTAACAGCCGCTGCCACCCCCTTTCCTTCCAACTGTACTCCCTTCTTCCAAGCATTTTCTACCATCGCCCTACAGTCCTCTTCCTCCAGCCACTTCGCCTCAAACCTCGGCGTAGAGCTCCGAGTCGTGCCCTGCTGTCTCTTATCTCCTCCTTGTGTGTCAATGATGATTGGTCTGTGGTCCGAGTGTCGAGGATCTCCGTTAGTTACCTTAAAAGTTGAAAACCGGTTGCACCATGATTGTGTAGCCACTGCTCTGTCAATCCGCTCCTTTATGTAATTAACTGCAGTATGGCTGTGATTCCGCCATGTAAAAGCATCACCAATGAAGCCCAAGTCTCCAAGTTCACACGCCTCAAGCGCAGCTTTAAACTTGTCCATGCAATTTTATGATCTGGGTGCACCTCCATCCTTCTCCCAAGGGTGTAAAATCTCATTGAAGTCTCCTAAGAAAAGCCACGGTTTGTTGTTTTGTGCCTTCAGATTACTCATAAGACGCCAAGTTTTATCCTTTTCATCATGTTTCGGCTCCCCATACATCCGTGTGAATCGCCACACAAACCCATCCTCCTCCGTGATCTCCGAATCGATGTGATATCTAGACATGAAGCCCACCACTCTCAAGTTCACCTCATTCTTCCAGAATAAAGCCAAACCTCCACTCCGACCTTCACAATCCTTCACCATCATATTCGTAAGGCCCAATTTCCACCGCAGCCACTCCAGCCTACTACGTACCAATTTCGTCTCCGACAAAAAGAGTACGTCGGGGTCCTCCTTCTCCAGTATATCCAGGAGTCCTCGAATTGCCGGGACATTCCCCAAACCCCGGCAATTCCATGTGATTATTCTCATTTTTGCTCGCAGGACTGACCTGGCAGTCCCGCGTTTAATACAGTCTGTACTACCTCCATCTCTTGGGTGCTTGCTTTGTTCCCCTTGATTTTCTTTGGTGACCCCTGGCTATCCACTTCCATCTCCTCCCCCTCCTCTTTTTTCTGTTATTACTCCACACGTTTTGCCTTCCACACTCTCCCTGGGTTTTCTCTTGAATTTCCCATTCCTCCCTTTCGAGTTCGCAATTGGGCTGTTTACAACATATCCTACCCCAACTTCCTCTTTGTTCCCTGGCACATTGTGGTTTTCATTCGACCCATTCCCAACACCAACTATCACACCACCACCACCCCTTACTGCCAAACCCGTAATGTTTTCCATCCCAGCCAGGCTTGGATTGTTGGCGTCCCCCTTCCCAAAGTCAAGTTGTTTTTTATTCTTCTCTCCCACTTCAGTGTCATTAGCCCTCGTATCAGATGGACCTATCTTTAGTGGACTCTTGACCTCCTCCCCCTCAGCATGCTTCTTCTTCCCCCCATCGGCTGTGCAAGTTGGTGGTTTCCTCCATGATGGTGCATCACTCCTGCTCTTCCCCTCACTATTCGACCAGCCATTCTTCCTTCCCGAGCTGCCTCCACTTAACTCCCTCGATCCACCCCTGGCCATGTCATATGATTGGGGCTTCTCTGGGACATATTTCATCCATCTCCCGAATTCAGCAGCTTGCCCCTCTTGAGTTTTATTTTGCAGTCCTTGTCTAAATGCCCCAGCCTACCACATGTGTAGCAAAAGTCTGGCAAAAACTCGTACTCAAACCAGCACCATATTCTTTCACCTTTTTCTTCTTCTTCCTCCCACCCGTTTCATCTTCCTTTCCCCTCACTTCCTCCTCCTCCCCTCCCTCCTCCTCCATTGCCCTTCCTCCACTGGATCAATATCCATAAAGATACCTCTCATAAGTGGCTCAGCAATTTTGATTCGCACCTTCACTCTCAGGCACTGCCCCAACGCCGAGCCATCCTCACCCGAATCCACTTCTACCAATTCCCCTATCTCATCTGCTAGATCCTCCCCCATCTCCGTACACATCATTCCCAAAGGGACATTAAAAATACACACCCATATTGGAACTGATTCAAACACATAATCATCTAGTGTCTTCCTGGGGTCGAAATCCTCCATCACCAGAAGCTCCTTGCCGAAGGTCCATGGCCCGTTCTCGAGCGCCTTTCGTTTCCCGCCTCCTGGTGGAACATAAACAGAAATCGATTCTCCCCCATCTTCTTGACCTTCAGTCTCTTCATCGGGCACCACACTCGCCCTAGCGCAATCGCCATCCTTTCTTCATACCCCGTCCTGTCCGAGATCAGCTTCCCCATCGCCTTTGGCATACTACCCTCCTGCGCCGCCGCCCTTTTCCAGCCCACCTTGACTCCCCTCTTCTCTGCCTCAGAAAGGTTCATCTTCTTCAACATTCCTTCGACTCTCTCCACGCTACCCCCCATTCTCCAAGCTCCCGTGCGTCACAGGAGAACAAAGGAAAAATGCTAGGGATTTGGTGGGTGTACGACCGCGTGCCCCAGACTCACACGGAAGGCCTCTGGTGGAGGTGGGAGGGGATCTATGCGGACGAGAGAGGGAGGTGGGGGCGCTGGCCGCCGGCGCTGCTGACGGCGGCTGGGACGAGATGGATCTGCCGCCGCCGAAGAGGGGGACGAGGAGGCGAACCCTAAATCGCCACGAGAAGCGCTAGAGAAAGAGACCTACCCTCACACACGGGACGGACCTGTGATCAAGTTGTTTTACCTTGCCAGATAGGGGCGCAGACGGCAGCAATGAGCAAACCAAGCCAAACCATACTCTGATTTTATCAGTTAATCTCAACCATCGATTTCTCTCACTGGACGGCGTGGATTGGCGATCGTCACCACCTTGCATAAACCAGAACTACCCCCATCAGATCGAACTCATACTGGTTTCTTCCACCGTCGGTGACCTCCAAGCCCAAACCCCAACACCCGCGCGGCTCCCGCCGCCGCCGCACCGGAGATGGCGGCGTACCTGAGCATGGGCGAGGCGCACCGCCGCATCGCCGACTACCTCTCCCGCTTGGATGACGCTATCTCTCAGTCCGACGGCGCCGACCTCGCCTCTCTGCTCGCCATCTCCTCGGCGCCCGCCTCCACCCCGCTCTCCGACGCGCTCGCCGCTTTTCCGGATTTCGGCCGCCTCGCCGCCGACCGCTTCCCCCACCTCTCCGACTTCCTCCCGTCGCTACTCCGCGCCATTCACTCCCACTCCCTCCGCCGCTTCGGGGACGCCTACTCCTCCTTCGAGAAGGCTGCTAGGTGCGTGCTGCCTTCCTCTCTGCACTCCTACCGAACAATTTGGATATATTTATTCAATTTTTTTGTGGATTTGATGTGCTTTTGGTTGCAGCGCGTTCCTGCAGGAGTTCAGGAACTGGGAGACTCCTTGGGCGATGGAGGCGATGCACATGGTGGCGCTTGAGATCAGGCTGCTAGCTGAGAAGGTGAGCTGGGTGGTCGGTTGGTTTGGGTTTGTAAACCTGAGGTTTTGGGGCTAATGTCTGCTTGCCTATTGTCTTGGTGTAGGCAGATAGAGAGCTTGTGATGAGCGGGAAGAACCCAGACAAGCTGCAGGCTGCTGGGTCCTTCCTGATGAAAGTTTTCGGGGCACTTGCGGTATGGAATTCTGAAAGCTTTGTCTGGTGTGCATTCTTGAATGGTAATAAGAATTAGCAAGTGTCTGATTCGAATTGAGCAAAAAAGAGTCTGATTCGAATTGAAAGAAATTGCTTGTGATGAGCTTGTGCAATGCAGGTGCCTCAGAGAGGTGCTTAGCAAAAAGTGAACATTTTCTCCTTGTCACAAAGGGCAGACAAGGTTCTTATTTTGTACTAGCACCTATGCTTGTTTAGGCACCAGTGCTTACCATGTGCTTAGGAATATAATTGGCTCTTGTCGGTAGATAACACAATCATCTAAGCACCTACGTAGAGGAACTTGCATTGGAGTAGTTGTAGCTTACTTGGTGTTTAATGTTGTGGTTCTGCCTAAGGCTTCAAGCGTGACATGTTGAAGCATTCTGTACTGCACATGCTTAAGGGGGAAACGGCCTATGTTGCCAGAAGAGGAGAAGCTGATGCATTTACATCAACCTAGAGGGTGGTGTTTTTGCATAGAAATTACTCTGAAGTTACACAATGCTACTGTTCTGCCTCAGCCACTTATCATCTATCATATTTATTCATACAATGAATTCTCTTCTGATAGCTACTTTTCATGTATATGCTAGAATTGCTGGACGGGTGATGTGACTCTTCTAAAAGAACATGCAGCAATTATACTTCCTTGATGCATGCTTTCCTTTCTTAAAATGGATATATTCTAAAGATTCTGTCTCTTGGTTATTGGTGAATCTTCAACCTTACAGGTTAAAGGACCTAAGCGCGTTGGGGCACTGTATGTTACCTGCCAGCTGTTTAAAATTTATTTCAGGGTAGGTTATTCACTGCAATGTTTTCGTCTAATCTGTAACTTCAGTACTATTGTGAATAAAGCACAAACAGTGTCTAGTTAGCATGCTAAATGTAGCTAAAGTATAGTATGCACTGGAATCCCAATTTACATGATTTATACAACAGGCTAACACTTGATGCTCAAATTATGCAGCTTGGTACTGTTAACCTTTGCCGTAGTGTCATAAGGAGTATCGAAACAGCTAGGAATTTTGATTTTGAAGATTTTCCAGTGAAAGATAAGGTAAGATAGTAAAAGTTGTGGTCTCTCTTCTCTATCAATACAAGGCATTATATTAACATGCATGTCGATCCAATAATAATCTTGATTATTCATGACGGCACAGGTCACTTATATGTATTATACAGGTCGCTTGGAGGTGTTTAATGAGAATTTTCTTGTTGTAAGTTCTGTCTCACTCTCTTCTTGTGTGTGAACATTTTTTGTATATTCTGCTATGGCAAGTTATTTTGACCTATGAATCGGTGAGGCTGCTAATATATATTTTTTGTTCTTGTTTGAATCAGGCTGATCAGAAACTAACTTATGCTTTGATGCATTGTAATCCTCAAAGCGAATCAAATTTGAGGTATTTGTATTACTGGGCGTTTTGTAGCTTGTGGTTTGTGGGGTACACATTTGTTGGAACTACTAATGGTCTGTTTTTTTCTAGGAAAATTTTGAAGTTTCTAATCCCTGTAAAGCTGTCAATTGGTGTTTTGCCAAGGAGGACCCTCCTGGAGAAATACAATCTGCTTGAGGTATATATCCTTGTACTCCTGTTTAGTGTTTACTAATATGAAGCAGATTGTGAAATGCAATATATGTAGTTTATTTAGTACCACCATTTCCAATTGCAAAAACATTTATCTTGGTTGTTCACGAATATTCTCATGAACATAATTTGTTTCTTTTGTTATGATTACACTTAGCACTCCATATGTGAACAATTAGGTTAGAACACTAGGCCATAGGCTCTGATGCTGATGCCACGTCAATGCGTTGACCTTCAGTTCTCAAGAAGCAAGATCTACTAACATTTGGGTGTGACTGGAAAATTATAGACAACAAAGGGGAATACTGTAGCAGCAATTTGAGTGCATTTGGATACTCTACTGGTACAAGTACATTTCATTAACATGAAGTCTCATGAGTATATGAGCGTCCTATGTTTAACTTACCAATTCTTCGAGATGATTAACAAGTTAATCTGGGCGTGTCAACTTTTTAGTATGATCTCTTACCCTAGGGTCTATATGAGATTAGATAAGACAAAAGGTTGGGAAATCTACAGTACATATAAGATTTGTGAACCTTTTGAGAACCATGATTAACTTTATCAGAACCTTATCAACATTTACGCTAAAAATAATCTAATTGGCATTCCTCAGGTCCTTGTCCCCTGAGAACAATGATTGGTGACAGGTTATGATAAGTATACTTGGCCTACTGATCATTCATCAACGATAAGGCTTAGTCCGTTATATGAATTGCTTTCGTAATCGTGAACTGAGGTTTTAAATGATGATCAACCTCTGAGAAAACAAGCCAAAGTACTAAGAGCCCAATTTTGCTTTTATTGCCGTGTGACATTACTATAAGCTGATTGCTTGTCTTAAATATATACTCTTGTTTTCCATACCATGGCTAATTTAAATTTCTCGTTGTAGTTGTAGGCTGTATCTTGGGTAAGTAGTGATGGATTCATATTGTATCTTTTCTCACTTTTGTGAAATATGCTGTTGCCTTGAATTATTTATTCTGTTTCATAAAGATGTTCTTTTAATGCGGAGGTTAAAATTCCTTCACTGTGCTCTGACTTCACTACTTGCAGATTTCCCGTAACCATTTTGATTTGTACAAGTTGGTAATTTAACCTTTCAGTATGCAGATATTGTGACCTCACTTAGGAGAGGGGATCTGAGGCTCCTTAAGCAAGCCCTTGATAGACATGAAGACCAGTAAGTTCACATATTTGTGTGGTGAAAAAGTTTGGACCCTCCACTATCATTGATTGCTTCCTTTTTTCTATGGGGACATCGATTGCTTCCTTCTTTTTGTATTGGGACATCGATTGCTTCCTTCTTTTTTGTATGGAGACACTGATTGCTTATTTGTGTTGCAAGGTTACTAAAATGTGGTGTCTACCTTGTGTTGGAGAAACTTGAACTCCAGGTCTACCGAAAATTAGTGAAGAAAATGTGAGTGTGATCTTGAAGGTGTCCTTGTCACACTTTTACAGAATGAACCAATCCTTTTTCGTTTGCTTTCTTCTGCAGCCATATCATACAGAGGGAGAAGGAACCATCGAAGGCGCATCAAATCAAGCTAGAGGTCTTGGTAAAGACTCTCCAATGGCTTGGAATCACCATGGATGTGGATGAGGTACTTGGAGAGACCAAAATATTGTTTTTTCTGACAATATCTTGATTTGCTATGATAATAATGTAACCTGATTTCCTCCCTTGCTGCTATCAGGTGGAATGCATCATGGCGTGCCTAATATACAAGAATCTCATAAAAGGATACTTTGCCCACAAAAGCAAAGTTCTTGTCCTTAGCAAACAAGATCCCTTCCCAAAGTTGAACGGGAAGCCCGTTTAGTTCGTAGCGATACCTCATAAGCTTGTACACCTAATGAAAGTTTCTCTTATCTTCGATGTATGGAACATGACAGGTTTATGTAAAATTACCGCGATTCTGATTGTAACATCATTTGTATTCTAGCTGCAATGTTTGTAAACATTTATGGTTGGTAGCCTCCACTTAAATGGTGGTTTTTATAGCTTAAGTGAGGTACAATATTGTATTCTGGATAAACTAAATTTGCAGACTGCAATTAAGGCCATAGTAAGAAAAACTTAACTGGAAACCTAACCGGTGAGGCTGTCGGTTCAGAATTTTACTGGTTGGACTGCTAGTTCATCAGTTCATTTGTGACAAAAAACCAAAATACGTAAGGAAAACTTTTAACATTTTGATCTCACATCAAATGAAGTAGAAGCATACACGTGCCTTGCCGCGTCGTTCTACTTTTCTACTGTTTATTTATTTCTTTGTTACTGATGTGTTAGCAGCATTGCCAAAAACATATCCAAAGTAGTGGTTGGCGTCACGCATGTCCCAAAGTAGTGGTTGGCGTCACACATGTTCCGGACCTGCATGGTTAAACCATAGTACTGGATGGACATGATAATATTCATTTGCAAAACTAATTCAAAATTATGATATGCGTAACTGAGGCTTCTGATTGTAGTATACATACAACAATCATACAGCTCTAAGATTTGACCAACCGATATTTCATAACTTACCTTGGTTAGATACAAATAATACAAAACAACAATAATAATGGTCTGCAATAACAGTAAAAAGGTAGTGGGGGTGAGAAATACTTGGAAGTTGCAACACTGCACCAAAGTATATGGCTTCTGGTTTTCAATATTGATCATTTAGATGCGTAGTTAGAATCAAAATAGAAAGCACATATTTGAAATAAAAGCAATGATTTGCACTGACTAACGATAGGAGATGCTCCTCTAGGCCCCGAGCGTCGTCGTCGTTGGACGTTAATTACCGCACAAAACAGGAGGAGAAAGATGAGGCGATAGGCGGGGTGTGCGGCGTGGTGGTGGACATGCAAAGCCTGTGCAGCCTTATGGTGCGGAGGAGGCGGTGTGGGACGGACGCCCATGCAAGTGTGTGGTACGGAGGAGGCGGTGATGGATTGATGGCGCCCGTGCAACCATATGATAGGGAAGAGCAGGTGATGGACGGGTGCCTGTGCAACCGTGTGGTGCGGAGGAGGCAGTGATGAACTGGCGGCACCGTGCAACCATATGACACGGAGGAGCAGGTGATGGGCCGGGTGCCTGTGTAACCGTGTCGTGCAGAGGAGGTGGTGATGGCTCGGGCGTGCCAAAATGAGGGAAGGGAGAAATGTGGAGACATAGGCAGTCCATGAGGTGTGGTGATGGACTTACGACGCCCATGCAGCCATGTGACGCGGAGGAGGCAGTGATGGGCCAAGCTGGCGGTAACCGTGCGTTGTGCAATGATACATCACTGTGATATGCGTGGATATAGTTGGCCGCGTCATTAATTTCCCTCTTACCAGATGTGCATGAGCGACATGTAATCCTTTTTTTCTCGCAAAAAAGTTGCCCCTCTGATTCAAAATAAATGTTGTGGTTTTAGTTCAGGATTAAGTGACACGTAACCCGTCAAGTGTTGGGCATACGTAGTTGGATGGTTGACCCAAACAGTAAAACAATACCTACTGTTGGATGGTTAGGAGGACATTGGTATCCCATGTTCTCGAGAGTTCAAGTCCCAGACTTGACAATGACATTGGTGCTCGCAATTCCCTGGGTTTATCCCAGGCTTTTGGCGATGTGCGTTCAGTGGGAGTAGACGTTCCCATCGACTACAAAGATGTCTATGGTGGCTTTGTCAATCTCAAAATAATGTGTCGACTTAGTCTTTCGGAGGTGCTCATATGGGTAGGGTATCCGTGCATGAATTCATAGGGTGAGTGTATGCTTGTGTCGATTGTACTGTATTAAAAAAACCCTACTCACCTAGTAAGAGACCGTGGTTCTCCTAAAAAAATTAAGTGATTCTTTTATAAAAAATAAGTGACATGATCACTTGACCCTCCCAGCCCCGGAGTGCTCACAGCCCTTAAATTCAAGGGAGCTTGGATATTGTAGTGATACACATAATATATGACTATAGAACTTTTGCAAGAGTAAACTTAATTGATAGATCCAATAGCAACAATATAAGAGTTGCCATCATCACACTCTTGCATAGGCTACATTGATCTTTCATGTGCAAATTTATTTGTGCTAGTAAATCCAAACCGTACGAGGATATGGAATATGCTGTAACAAGTTTGCTAAACAATAGCAAAAATTAATACTAAGGCGGCGTTACGGGTAGAGCCATGCTCGATGTGCATGAATGAGGTGACAAAAGAAGAACTATAATGTAGATAAGGGGAACTAAACGTGCGAAGGTACTTGGGACAACTTGGCCTATATATGAACGATAGTAGCTATGCTCAGTGACAAAGCTTACCGAGGGCCAAAGGGGGGCCATGCTCCCTTCCCAAATGTTTTTCTTTGTGTAAACACATAATATTTAACACTATTTGAGCCAAATTTAACATAATATACTAGATTAGCCCTCTTGACTTTGCTTAAGACTCCTTAACCCCTTCCCCTCTCCATCAAATCGCGTTGAAGCTCTACCACTAGCTATGATACTAAGCAAGATCAACTCAGCTAATTACCAGACTACAAGACGACAAGTGACACATAGGGGCAGTTTGTTTCGCATCCTGGCTTTCATGCCTGGCAAAAAGTCACGCCTGGATGCAACCTGAAAGTTGGAATTTTGTGCCTGGCCAGGCATGGATCGTTTGGTTCGAGACCTGGCCTAGAGAGAGCTTATTAAACAAAGTGTGTTAATTCGATAGCAGGGCCAAAGGAGAAGCGACAAACTGCAGCAGGATTAGGGCCAGGCAGCTGTGATTGGGATACTCAGGCAACCAATTTCTAACGCCTGGGCCAGGCTAATCCAAGTGCGTGGGGCATGCACCAGGCTAAACAAGGCATCATGCTAACCAGGCCAGGCCAGTCGTTGCTTCTCTGGACATCAACCAAATATTGTCCAGACAGTTTTCAAGAAGGCCCCAGGCCAGGCATGAGAGAATGTGGACACCAACCAAACTGCCCCATACTCCCCACACGTTTGGCACATCAGGTGCTCGTATCGGTCTTCCTCGACAATGATTTCATTTTTGACGACTATGATCTTATCGGCGCCAGTGATGATCGCCAGCCGGTGAGCCACAACAAAGATTTGTCCAACGCCTCCTACACAATGCACTCTGATTCGACGTCCAGTGCACTAGTGGCCTTGTCCAGGAGCAACAACTTGGGGTCCTTGGGAATCGCCCTCCCGATGATTATTCGGTGCTTCTGCTCACCTGACAACAGCGCATCATACTTGCTGACACTGGTGTCATACCCGTGTGTGAAAGTGCTAGTTATCGACTAGAGGGGGGGTGAATAGGCGATTTTTATCAAAGTCTTCAAAACGTGGAAGTTTCGAAGACAAACAATAGAAATGACCTAATTGATAAGAAGTGGAAGATAAACTACAACAAGCAAGCCATAGTCAAGTATGCAATAATTTGAACGTACAAAGACTAATAACAGCTAGGTAGTAAGGATCAGGATGGAAGATAGTATGAAGCCAATCAACGATAGTAGTCAAGCAATGAAGTCAAACAGATAAGACAAATAAGCAATGACTTCACTAAGACAAACTCAAAGTAAAGGAGGGAAGAGATAGAACCAGTCACTTGTTGAAGACACAGGATTTGTTGGACCAGTTCCAGTTGTTGTGACAACTATACGTCTGGTTAGGGAGGCTGAGATTTAACTCAGAAGACCCCGTCTTCACCTTATTCCCCTTGAGCTAAGGACACACAGTCCTCGCCCAATCACTCGTAAGTCTTCAAGGTAGACTTCCGAACCTTCACATACTTCGTTCACCGGCAATCCACAATGACTCTTGGATGCTCAGAACGCGACGCCTAACCGGCTGGAGGATACACAGTCCTCAAGTGTAATAAGTCTTCAAGTCACACAGACAAAAAGACTTCAGTGATGCCTAACATTCTTTGGCTCTGGGTGTTTGGGCTTTGTCCTCGCAAGGATTTCTCTCTCAAAGGCTTCGAGGTGGGTTGCTCTCAAAACGACAAAAGCCGTAAACTAACTCTGAGCAGCCACCAATTTATGGTGTAGGGGGTGGGCTATTTATAGCCACAAGGCAACCCGACCTGATATGTCCGAAATGACCCTGGGTTACTAAGGAACTGACACGTGTTCCAACGGTCAGATTTCAAACACACACGACAACTTTACTTGGGCTACAAGCAAAGCTGACTCATCCAGCTCTGGATAAGATTTGCTCTCATTGTCTTCGCTCAAAGACATAGGATTTGGGTTGAGCATCACTTCAGTCACTCTGACTTTGTTCACTTGGACCCCACTTAACAGTACGGTGGTTCCTATGACTCAACAAAGAAGAAAAGAAAACAACAAAACAACTCAGTCTTCGCGCTCCATAGTCTTCACTCAATGTCTTCTCATGTCATAGTCTTCAGTGTGAATATCTTCACACACCACCATTGTCTTCAATGTCTTCATACATTTTTAGGGGTCATCTCCGGTAGGTAAACCGAATCAATGAGGGACACTACCTGCGTTATCCTGCAATTCCCACAAACGCATTAGCCCCTCAACCAACTTTTTCGTCAATACTCCAAAACCAACTAGGGGTGGCACTAGATGCACTTACAATCTCCCCCTTTTTGGTGATTGATGACAAACTGGTTGTAGTTTTCAATGGGAAAGAGGTATGTGAAATTGTAAAGGATAGCATATTGTCTTCATAAGTGGCAAGGGCTCCCCCTGAAGATGTGCATATAAATAATTTGCTTTTGGAATGCAAATACACATGGCAGGTTGTACTTGTGGAGATCCCCTTCAACTTATGAAGATAATTCATCATGCACGAAATGATATAACTAAGAGAATGACATGCATAATGAAAAATGGACGTCTGCAGAATGATCTAAGTGCGGAAGTTAACATCGCATGTGGAAACGCAAATAAGTAGCAGACGACCATCAAGTTTAAGTGTTACAACTCAAAGAACGAAGTGTATCAAAAGCAGGAGTTGTAAGCACTAGGCAAAAATATAAAGCAACCGCCCTTATGAACCCGCTTGAAGACTATCAACTCATATGCTTCTCCCCCTTTTGTCAGTAATGACCAAAAAGGTTTGGAGACATAGAGCATCTACTCGTCCTCATGAGGAGTAGGTGAAGCAGTAGGGTTGTCGTTGTTGTTTGGCGGTGCAGACGAACTTGGTGCAGTGTCGATGCGTGCAGAAGTAGGGGCGGTGAAGTTGCATCGTCTTCATCATCGATCATATTGGCATGCACAGTGGCCGCAGAGGAAGAATGGTCAGATTCTTCAAGAGATGGAGTTCTTCATAGGACAGCATTCTGTGGAGGAGTGGAGTCAAACTTGAATCTTTCAGTGAAGCCATCATCTTGAAGATCTGCTTCAGCACTGAGCAGGGTCAAACTCTTCCATGATCGCCGACAAGTTTCGTGAGTGACAAATGCATTCTTGGTGGCAAGGTTTCGAATGCGATTGACATCCACCAAGAGGCTTTGCATCTGACGCTTGAGCCAAAAATGATGCTTATCTTGTTTCTGATGCAGGGCCACAAGAAGTTCTTGGTCATTTAGGACCCGAGAGCGCTTCCGAGGCCTTTGAGCAATTGTGCTCTCAGTAGCTTCAGTTGGCGCACGATGAGGTAGACGAGTGTTTCCAGCCATCAGATAGACACGCGTGACATCTTGGAATCCTTCAATAGACTGAGTGAAGCTTTGATGTTCAGCATTTTGAAGACAAAGTGGCTTCTTGGCAGGTTCAGGGTATATGGCTTCAACTGACATATCAACCTCTGGTAGAAAGATCACATGATTGCGAGCAGAGGGTTGATAGTTGACAGCAGAATGTTGCTTGATGAGGCGCATGACCCATGGAGCATAGAATTTCAGGCCAAAAAGGTCAGATCCAGATGCAGCCAGTTGCCTGATGAAGAAATCTTGCGCATTGAAGCTGATGCCATTGAGGATGTAGAAGACCAATGTCTTCATGGCTCCTTCAAGTTTTGCAGCTAATGAATGTCCTTTGATTGGCCACAGAGTCCGCCGTATGATGTGATATATGGTGCGCGGCAGATACTCAAGGTCATCAACAAAGAACTCCTTTGGATATTCAGCGTCATGTGGCAATGGCTTCATCATGCTCAACATCTGACTCATGTTTGGTTCTGGCTTGTGGAAGATGCTCTCCAGTGCATTGCGGTGGTTTTGACAACCAGGTTCATACAGCTCTCCGGGAGTGGATAGGCCTGTAAGCTCAATGATGTCAAGAGCTTTGGCTTCATGATGAACATTTCCTGTCATCCACTCAAGAACCCATGTCTTTGTATCTTTGTTATAGCCGCGAATGTGGAGGGTAGCATAGAATTGAAGCAATAGTTCTTCATTCCAATGTTCTTTGTCTGTCACAAAGCTGAGCAGACCAGCATCACAAAAGCAGTCAAGTGCTTCTTCTAAGCATGGCAGTCCAGCAATGGCTTCAGTGTCGAGGCGCATATGAGGGAAAATGCGCCCTTGATCATACAAAACACAAGAGTAATAGCTTCGTTGCTGATGACTCCAGAAACGATCTGATGATATTCTTGGCCTTGTGTAGGGGTTCTTTGAGCTGTCAAAGAATGTGTTGTGGCTTTTGAAGCCATTTGCATTGAAGGACCCGACAGATGTGGCAGTACCTGGAAACCTTGGCAGTCTTGGCTTTGGCTTCTGGACCTGAGGCCTATGCTCAATGTGATAGTCAAACTGAGGACCAGAGACATTAGGCGGAGGGACCAGAACGGGCCATCTTACTGTGATTAGCTCGCCAAGGTTGTATGCTTGCTCAATTGTATAGGGCCTTGGTGGCGGAACAGGAGCAGTGGCAGCAACAGTGGCTTCAGGCTGCACAATAGAAGCTTTAGGAGCATTTTCAGCATTGACTTCTGGTACGGTGCTTGGGACAGGCTCCACATTAGCTTCAGCCATGACTATGTCATTGGCTTCATTGGTGTTGGTGGTGGAAGCCTCAAGGTTTTCAACCTCCACTTGATGAGCTGGAGGGTCAGGCACAGACACGTTCACTTCATGAACATCTTCTTCAGGAATGGGGGGAGTAGGGACACGTTCTTCTTGGTGTTCGTCATCGGCTGATGCAGCCGGATTGTCTTCAGCAGCTGGGGCTTCAGACACGGAGACATTCACAGTTGGAGTGGCTTCTGAAAACACTTGACGTGCAACAGGTTGATGGTGCACTTCTCCTTCTGGAACGCTCGTAAGAGGGACTTGAGGCCTTGGTCCTTTGCGAAGCCTTTGTAATACAGGCGACGCCTTTGGAGATGGAGTAGGCAGGTCCTCATCCTATTCAACTTGCACGGATGGTGTGACTCGTTGTTGTTGGGGAGTACTGTGGGAGTCTTGTTGTTGCGGGCGATCAGCCCATGAAGCATCCTGAGCAGTTGGCGTCAGAGGACGACCAATGCTGATGATTTCGCTGTTCGTAAGAACAGGCGATGATACCACATTGTATTCAATTTGAGGAAGAACTTCATCATCTTCAACATTGTCATGGTGACCAATGTCTTCAGCAGTGATGGGATCAACTGCTGGAATCTCTTCAGCTTTAGGAGCCTCTGTGGAAGCAGACTCATGAACAGTCATTCGTAGTTCTTGGGTTGCAGATGCAGGACGAACCACTGAGATGGGTTCAACAACAAGGGGCTCTGTGGGAGCAGCCCGATTTTTCTTGGTCTTGCGCTTCTTCTTGGAGTGAGCAGCATCAGAGGCTTCAGAGGTTTTCCTTTTTCTGGCTCCAGCCTCCGCAGCCCTCGTCTTCTTCTGTTCTGAAGCGGTTGACGTGACTTTTGGCTTCGAGCCAGTCATGCTGCTTGGGAAGACAATGCGAGGTTCATCTTGCCTTGAAGGTGCAGATTGGACAGTCGATTTCTTCTTCTTTGCAGCCATCCTGGGGTCGATGCCAGGACAACCAAGAGCCTTGCGCTTCTCAGCCTCATTGTAGGCAAGCACACACTTGTCAGCCAGATTTTTCATGTGCTCATGAGAGCCTCTAGCTTCTTCACGCTTCTTGTGAAACGCCTATTTGAGCTCGTGAAGCATGATCTTGAAGTTCTTGACATCTTGCACGTTGAGCGTGGCCACATGCTTCTTGAACTGAGCCTTTTCATAGTCAATATTGTGCTTTAGTTCGACGATGTGCTGAGCAATAGCTAGCTCAGAAGCAATGGCACCATTGAAGGCGACGCTGAGGCCAATTGGAAGTTGCAAGTCATCAAAGCTGAGATTTGGTGTGTCAAACCACTCATCAATGAAGTTATGGATGATTGCCACGTCAAAGAGAGGCAAGTTGTTGAAGATCTCAGCTTCTTCCTTGCTCTTGATCAGTTGCTCAAGAGCATCATCTGCAAGATCGTCATCGCTGGACAGATCAATGTGCTCTTCACGCAGAATAGCAGCAGGAGTCAATGTCTGATCAATACTCTTGATGATTTTCTTTTTCTTCTCTGTCTTCTTGGAGATGCGTGAAAGATCTTCAGACTGCATACTGTCTTCAGGAGGTGCAGTGGCCAGTGGCTTCACACGAGAAGCTTTTGGAGGTGCAGCTGATGTTGAAGCCTTAATTTTCTTTGGCTTCTGCGGCCTTGGAGGAGGAGCTGGGGCTTCATCAGTATCAGCATCATTATCAGAATGATCCACTTTGGCACCTTGTATCAAGATGTAAGAGATGAGGCCATCAAGGTTTGTAAAGGGGCCGATTCTATTTTCTTCCGCTTCACATGTGCCATCATCACGGGGAGCAGAGGGACCAGGATTAAAGTCTAATCCCCATGACTTCTTGTTCTCCTTTGCCGATGCCTTTGCATACTGGAAGTTGCGCTTGAAGAGATTATCGTCACGACACCAGAGCAATGATGATGGATCGACATTCTCAGGCTGTGGTCCACGAACCATACAAGGATAGAATTCTTGTGCAATGGCTTCAGCTTTGTTCTTGGGGGGAAGGCCTCGATAGAGAATATCACCCCAAGGACTCTTGATAGCATTCTTCTCAGCGTACTTCTGGGTCACGAACTTGTACTTGAACCATTGTTCAGCCCAATAGCGTCGAATCCATTGGATTCGTGTCTTGCGCTGATTATAATCCTCTTCAGGATTTGTCTTGTAAAGTTCTGCAAGATCATCAGGCAGATCCTTTGATGTTCCCCCTCGACTCTGTCTACCACCCTTCCTTACAGATTTCTCCGTAGCCATGAACTTCAAACTGAATGGTTTCAATATGTTCAAAGGCTTCAAAGGCTTTTGCTTGCTGGTCAGACAGGAACTGGCTTCGGGAGATTCAATGTGTTGCTGTAAGAATTCTGCAAACGAATGCAGACTATGAAAACCTAGGGATTCTCCCACGGACATGTACCTATGACAGCATTAGAGATGCGAGGGAAGGGGAAGAGGTCATATGCATTCTCATAAGATTTCGAAGATAAATCAGTTTGAAGACATTGACCTCATGTTGCGAAGACATTCACTTATATGTTGAGAGTCGGTTCCAGATTTGTACGAATCCGTGAATAAGTACAAGTGAGGAATCTAACTAGATATGAAGCTTAAGTGAATATACTAGGCAGTATGAGATGCAGACAGAATAGATCTAACTTTGTATAGACAGAAACCAATTTTGGTAAATTGGATGAATCATTGAGGATCAAAAAGCTGGTAAAAATAGAGTTATATTTACCACACGATGAACTGCTAGATGGGATGAAAGGAGACCAAGAAGTTCAATCCACCGTGCCCTAACTTGGCGACGGAGGACACCTACGGCGGCGGCGGAGAGGATGATGCCCGCGGCCGGCGTGAGGACGGTGTCGGAGAAGTCGCGGCAGCTAAGCGCTTCGTCACCGGCGTCGTCGAGAGCTAGCGGTGGCGCTAGGGTTTTGACGAGGTGGAAGAAGGTTTTCTTGACCGCAGGGGGCACGTATTTGTAAGAAGGTGTGCAGCACAACGCAATTACGCAGGTGCCCCTGCCTGTTCACATCTGAGGGACACGTGGCAAGCATGTAACATACTCAGAGTTGTCCCACGTTCCCACGCCCGCCAAGTTTGTCGGATGGTCATTCCGGCTTCTCCGTATTTCAATCAATAAGGATGAATCATTTAACAGACTTAATGTTTGTCTCTGTGTCTTCTACTGACAAGGATGCAGAGAAGACATTCGACAGTTTCAATAGAATGCATATGATTTGGACAGATAGAGTTTGAGATAGTAAGCATAGAGAGATTAGGGTCCGATCACATTCACTTAGTTCAAAAGATTCAACAATGAAGACATAGCTATAAGTGAATGCTGTAGAGGACAGAATAC